>NC_082387.1:6371374-6373874 GCF_031168955.1 Gadus macrocephalus | reverse complement strand
AGCGCGGGGGCAGGGAGGGGGCTGTGGGACCGTATTAAAAGGCCATGTGAGATCAACAAAAGAAATGCAAGCCACACTCCAAGATTTAAAAGAGGTGTCATAAAAAACGGCCTCTGATGCGGTTCAGATGAACGGATAATAAAAAGGGCTGAGAACGATCTAAAAAGAACAATGGAGGAGAGAGAGAGGATGGACCACAGTAAAGGAACAGGGAGTGAAGTGGGAGGAACGAGGGATCAGAGGAATGGTGACAGAGTGAGGATAGAGAGATGAAAGGTTACAGACCAGGGTCGTGCGGGGCTTGCCTTGACATGAGAGAAAGTGAGGGCTGCTAATTGGGAGGCCTGCTTGTATTTACAACCCGTTTTATAGAGTCGCACTAGTGTGGGAATGACATAGCACAGAGCGTGTGTGTTGGTGTTTAATGCTTTTGTATGCTTGTGTCTCTAACTGCATGACCGCACATCAGTGTCTGTGTGTGTACGTGTGTGTGTGTGTGTGTGTGTGTGTGTGTGTGTGTGTGTGTGTGTGTGTGTGTGTGTGTGTGTGTGTGTGTGTGTGTGTGTGTGTGTGTGTGTGTGTGTGTGTTTGTGTGTGTGTGTGTGTGTGTGTGTGTGTGTGTGAGAGTGTGTGATTGTATGCAGACAGACCAGTAGTCAGTGACTGATCCAGTTGGAGGATGTTTGATGTTTTTCTCTCTGAATGTGTGTGAGCTAGAGTCTGACAGTGCTGCTGTTTATGGATCTACATGCTATAAAGCCGTTTGTAATCCTACTGTAATCCTACTGAAAATATCAATCCTAAAAATCCTAAAATGAAACACAAATTATCTAAACTTTGTTTAAACTTTGTTTATGTAATTACCAGTCAATTGATTAGGAATTTGTATCCATTCTCCATGGACCGAGTGTCTCCCTTCCTCTTTCGAATGGAAAAGAGTTAAAATAGTTTGCATTGCCACTGGAGCCACGAAGTCAGATACTGAGGCCAATCGACTGCCTTCTTCGTTGTGTAGATTCCTTTAACTGCATGGCAGCCTTGCAAAAATGTCAACTTCCCACATTGTGTATTGCAAATGAACCTTTCTCCCGCCATTGTTGACTTCAGCCATGGCCAATCCTAAACTCGCTCTGGTACTGTATGGGTGCGTCCATCGCAAAGTGTGTGTGTGTGTGTGTGTGTGTGTGTGTGTGTGTGTGTGTGTGTGTGTGTGTGTGTGTGTGTGTGTGTGTGTGTGTGTGTGTGTGTGTGTGTGTGTGTGTGTGTGTGTGTGTGTGTGTGTGCGTGCGTGTGCGTGTGTGTGTGTGTTTGTGCAGCTGCAGGTGTGTCCGGAGACAGGCAGGCTGAGCCTCAGCCTCATTGCTGACCCAGCAGCCCCTGATCTGTTGCTGCTCCCGTCCAGCTGAGTTGTTACTGAATCCCAGCACCCTCCACCCTCCAGCCACCACCCTCCAGCCATCCCCCTCCACCCTCCAGCCACCACCCCCCCTCCCCCCTCCAGCCTCCCTCCTCCTGCCTCCACCATCCAGCCTTTCCCTCCCCCCGCCAGCCTCCCTCCTCCCGCCTCCACCCTCCCCCCTCCTGGCTACCCCCTCCAGCCACCACCTTCCCCCTCCAGCGTCCACCCACCCACTCCACCCTCCCCCCTCACGCCTCCCCCTCAACTCCTCCAACCACCACCCTCCCTCACCCCACCCTCATCCCCACCCCACCTTCATGGATGCCAAGGCTGCTATCCGTCCATCTGTGGGCAGAGCCGTGTGCATGAGAGACTGTATGTCTGTGTGTGTGTGTGTGTGTGTGTGTGTGTGTGTGTGTGTGTGTGTGTGTGTGTGTGTGTGTGTGTGTGTGTGTGTGTGTGTGTGTGTGTGTGTGTGTGTGTGTGTCTGTGTGTGTTTGTGTGTGTGTGTGGGGGGGGTTCCCGTCAGAGCATTTTTAAATGCCACACTTTAACTATTTTTACAGGCAAAATTTTCCACAGCTGCCCTTTAAACGTCTCTGAAGTTTACCTTTAAATGGTCCGAAAACAGGAACTCACCAATTACCTGTTTGTACTGTGCTATGTGTCTCCTTCAGGGCCTATGACAATGTGTGTGTGTGTGTGTGTGTGTGTGTGTGTGTGTGTGTGTGTGTGTGTGTGTGTGTGTGTGTGTGTGTGTGTGTGTGTGTGTGTGTGTGTGTGTGTGTGTGTGTGTGTGTGTGTGTGTGTGTGTGTGTGTGTGTTTGTGAGTGTGTGTGTATGTGTGTGTTTGTGTGTGTGTGTGTGTCTATGAAGAAGGTATGGCCTGTTAACTTGCATAAGGTCAATAAAGCAAGAATGTCCTTTTCAATGGTAACATTGGGTTAAAGCTATATAAGTGTTTATACAGGATATGGTTACGAGGTAGGATCCCTAATTAAGTTGATGATTGAGCCAGGGAAAGGTCATATAACTGGGCAGAGACACGGCAATGAATAGGAAATAGTGAAGAGCAATTTGTCAGAGCCCTTCACTTCATTG
>NC_082387.1:6338874-6366374 GCF_031168955.1 Gadus macrocephalus | reverse complement strand
GTTCAACAGTGTTACAGCCTCTGGAAAGAAGCTATACTTGAGCCTGCTGGTGCGGGAGCGCAGGCTCCTGAATCGTGTGAAAATTCCATGGTTTGGGTTGGTGTCATCCTTGACAATGGATTTGGCTTTGTTTAAGCAGCGGTCATGGTATATGTTGTGGATGGGGGGAAGTGGACAGCCAATAGTCCTCTGGGCAGAGTTAACTACTCTTTGTAGTGCCTTTCGGTTGGCAGCGTTGCAGTTACCATACCATACAGAGAAGCAGTTTGTAAGGGTGCACTCACACTAGGCCATCTGGCCGTGGCCGTGGCCGTTTTCACACCTAACCGTGCTCAAATCTTCCAGTGTGAGTGTGGCCAGTCTGGCAAGGCCGGGCCAATTTGGCCACTTGGGAGAGGTGTGCTGCTACGGCAAGGGCCGCTACGGTACAGATGCTAATGAGCCGACACGCGCACACGCACGGCTACGCAACCTGAGCTGGATGACGTATAGTCCATGCGACGACCACGGACATAATAAAGGCGACAAGCCTTCTTTCCCATTAAACGGTAAACATATATCTAAAGCAACAGACTCAGCAAAGTGCGAACTGTGTTCTCTGTGTTGTTGTCCATTGTTGTTAGAACTCTGACTGGCGGCAGACTTTATTATGGTCCATGCAGCGGACGCTTGGTGATGACGTGTTACTTACGACGTGATGACATATGTACAAGAGCCTACCGTGGCAAGGTCACAGTTGCGACGGCCAACGGCCACGGCCAGATGGCCTAGTGTGAGTGCAGGCCAGAGAACAATGGGGCCATTTGAGCACGGTTAGGTGTGAAAACGGCCAACGGCCACGGCCAGATGGCCTAGTGTGAGTGCACCCTAAGTATGCTCTCAGTGGAGCAGCGTTAGAAGTCTGATATAATCCTATAACAAAGCTGTGCTTTCTTAAGGGTCTGTAGGAAGTGAAGGCGCCTTCTTCACCAGACTGGAGGAGTTGAGGGACCAAGAAAGATTTTCTGTGATGTGGACCCCAAGAGGGAGTGCAGACCGATGACTCAAGTGATGCGGACACAGAGTCGATGTTGCACACGGCTATTGCATCACTCGTATGAAGTAGTATTAGGGCTGCAACAAATGGTCATTTTCCTATTTGATTCATCTAACATAATTTCTTAGATTCATCAATTAATCATTTAGTCTATAAAATGTCATTAATAATTGCAAATTCAATCACAAGTTACCGGAGTTTATTACATAAGGATCCATGAACTACATTTAGCCTACACTTTTGTCCAAAGCGACTATCAACCATTCATACAAACTCAGACGGCGGAGTCAACCACGCAGTGTGACAGCTAGCCTGTCGGGAGTAGTGAGGGTGAGGCGTCTGGCTCAGGGACACCTCGACACTCTAGGAGGAGCCGGGGATCGGACTAGCAACCTTCCGGTTACCAGCCAACCCTGCTCTACATTCTGAGCTACTGTCGCCCGGTCACTGCCCAATCGCCCAAACAGACCAACAGCAGAGCTTCATCACAGGAGACCTACGACTTCTCTCCGTTGTCCTCGTGCTGCAGGACGGAAAAGCCGAAGAGCGCGTCCTCAGGGCCGGTGAAGATGTGTGGGTTCTTCACGTCGATGTTGAAACAGTGACACAACCCTGGAGAAACGTCAGGACACATGTTAGGAAGCACACGTAGCCAGAGGGAAGCGACTCATCAGATGGTTAGGGTTCATAGAATTCCACTCTCGTCCTGTGGTATACATTTCAACAATACACTAATACAAATTTGTTATTAGATCAAATATATGAATAATGTATAAACAACATTAGCGAGATACACAAAATGTTTAAAAAAATATATTGAATTTGGAAAGTGAAATCATATTGTTGGTTGCATGCATGAACCATCCATTGAATGATCTACTTCCCTCCCATCCATCCTCAGCTCTGTGAAGAGGGAGGGGGGGAATATGAAAAGGATGGATGAACAGAGTGACCAATGGACAGCTCCTGGATGGGGGGAGGGCGGGGGAGGAATGGGCGTGTAGGTGTAAAGAGAGAGGGAGGGAGAAGAAGGGCTTGGGTTATGAACCATTGAGCATAGTAAGAGCCCTGTTATGATGCACAGGCAATCCCTTCATACACACCTAGAGAAAGAGAGCCGGGGGAGAGAGAGAGAGAGAGAGAGAGAGAGAGAGAGAGAGAGAGAGAGAAAGTAACAGTTGGGTATTCTGACTGTAACTAGGGGAGGAGGGGTTTAGCATGACAGACCACTTTGAGAAGGGATAAGACTGACAAAACAGACATGCAGACAAGTTCGCACTGTCCAAATACATGGCACACTGGTTCATTCAGGTGAAGGCTAGAGAGTACCAGACACGTTTCAGGGATATGAACTATGGAGCCAGTTTCCTGCCATAATTCAAACCTGAAAAAAAAAAGTTTCAAAGGCTTGTAAGTCTGGGTTTGCAAACTCAACACCTTGTAAAAAAGGTTTTGCAACACTGAAAAAAGAGATTATAACCTGAAAAAAATTCAAACAAAAATTCAAACATCTGTAAACATGATTTTGTGTTCTATTTTATCTTCTTCATCATTTCCACCAACACATTTTCAAAGTTTTCAAAGACTCAAAGCTTGCGCCAGTGTGGTCAAATCTCTGAAAAGTCAGTGCTGAAAAGTCAGTTCTGAAAAAATACATTGCAGTGGCGAAAACGTACACCTTTACAAGTTTTTAAAAATAACTTTTCAACCTTTCAAAACTTATTTCTCAATGTATGAACACCTGTTTGCAGAATCCCATTTGCAAGGTTTCAAAACCGGGAAACAATGAAATACACTGTTAGAACAGTGCCAGATTTGAAACTCTGCAAATGCGCTGGTGAAATTGTTTGAACTTTGAAAACATGTTTGAAAATGTGTTGGTGAAAATGATGAAGAAGATCAAATAGAACACAAAATCATGTTTACAGATGTTTGAATTTTTGTTTGAATATTTTTCAGGTTGTAATCTCTTTTTTCCGTGTTGCAAAACCTTTTTTACAAGGTGTTGAGTTTTCAAACCCAGACTTACAAGCCTTTGAAACTTTTTTTTTCAGGTTTGAATTATGGCAGGAAACTGGCTCCATATATGAACCACCACCAGGCCATAAACCTGCTATGATTATGGCTATCTGGGATATAAAAGTTGTAATTGTTGTTTAAGAGCGCTTTGTGAGTCTAATAGCAGTAGAAGATCATGGTATACTACAACTAAATCCCTGCTGTTTGTCATTCCTTAAAACCCCACTTTGTCTTCTCTGCCTCCCAGACCTCTCTGTTACGCACTACCTGTTCTTCAATAGTTGCTCTCTCCAGAACGCTTTATATCTTGTCTGTCTCCACGCTGCCTCACTCCTAAATGAGCCGTCACATATGACAGTGCTTTGACACGTACACATTAACACCAGACACGGAAACTTCATATGATGTGATGTGATGCATTGTTAGTCTCTTCTAGTAGTCCTTCTAAGTGCTCCTCACGCTGACTCCTCAGCTTCTGTTTAATCATCTCAACTCTTGTTGGTGGTCCTCATCGATCTGCCTCTCTCTCTCTCTCTCTCTCTCTCTCTCTCTCTCTCTCTCTCTCCCCCAAGAGCACTGCCTTCCAACACACACAACCTTCCGAAGACGCAGGAAGCGTCGCTGAATATGACCCCGCCTCTAAACCCCAACTCACTACTCCCTTATGTCATACACTCTCGCACATACACACACAGACACTCTCACACGCACACACACACACACACACACACACACACATACACACACACACACACACACACACACACACACACACACACACACACACACACACACACACACACACACACACACACACACACACACACACACCTCCTCTGGTTCCATTTTCGTTGGGGTTTATATACGACTGCTTGTCTGACCACGCATCGCCATGACAACACACTCCAAACATTTATCAAGCCAAGCGGGCCCAGATTGTCCCGACCACACGTTGGGCTGCCACTGGAGGAGTGCACCATGTTGGAGTGAGACGTCTACTGTGGTGGAGGAGTGCGCCATGTTGGAGTGAGACGTCTACTGGGGTGGAGGAGTGCGCCATGTTGGAGTGAGACGTCTACTGGGGTAGAGGAGTGCACCATGTTGGAGTGAGACGTCTACTGGGGTAGAGGAGTGCACCATGTTGGAGTGAGACGACTACTGGGGTGGAGGAATGCGCCATGTTGGAGTGAGACGTCTACTGGGGTGGAGGAGTGCACCATGTTGGAGTGAGACGTCTACTGGGGTGGAGGAGTGCACCATGTTGGAGTGAGACGTCTACTGGGGTGGAGGAGTGCACCATGTTGGAGTGAGACGTCTACTGGGGTGGAGGAATGCGCCATGTTGGAGTGAGACGTCTACTGGGGTGGAGGAGTGCACCATGTTGGAGTGAGACGTCTACTGGGGTGGAGGAGTGCACCATGTTGGAGTGAGACGTCTACTGGGGTGGAGGAGTGCACCATGTTGGAGTGAGACGTCTACTGGGGTGGATGCGCCTCTCAGGGTTTTTTTGTGTGTCTGCATTAATTTGCATAGATTTCTATGAGCTGCTTCTTAGTATACAAAGAGCATAGTTATTTTGTGCATTTTTTTGCATGTGTGTGTGTGCTAATAGAAATGATACTGATGAGTAACGCCAGATGAATTTCGTTCCACCTAGCTCCACTCATCCATCTGGGATCGCTCCCGTTTGGTGGGAATTGGGGACCAGATTTAATGGTCGAGCCAATCAGGACCGCCGGGCGGGATTTGTATAGATGTGACGGAGCGGAGAAGCGACTGTTTTGATTAAGGCAACAATGGCAGCTCGCATTGAGGAAGCAAGCATCATTGATGCTGTTATTTCATCCGTGTTGTCCAATCTAGCAAATATTCTCTCTTTAAAAGAACATCAGAGAACGCCCTCATCAGCGTCACGGGTTGGTTTTGATGTGAGTGGTTGAAGTAGCACGTCAATAAAGATGACGGACAAGTGGTTTATCCAATCATATGCAAGGATTTTTGATATGGCCCAGCCTTCTTAAACACCTCTCCGATGGATTGATCCCAGATGGATGAGTGGAGCTAGGTGGAACGAAATTCATCTGGCGAGAGTCAGGTTAACTGATGAATGCATTACGCGTAACAGTATATCTTGAAGTTTAAGATGTATGAGAAGTGTATGAGAAATGGTCTCAATGGAGTTTTGCCTTGTACTGCTCTTCCTCCACCTGCTTGTTCACATCAACCCCAAACTCCTCTCTACTCCTCATGATGGGGACTCATTTCTTATCAATGAAACACATCACCAAATACATACATTAAGATGCATTTTTCCAAGAGAATGTAAAACAAGGAGGACACATATTGTGAATAAATTAGATTGCAGAGGCCTGGTCATCTGAGGCTAAAGCATGAATGTGTTGTTAACAGCCCCAGATCTAAAATGTAAATATATCTAAATATTATGAAAATGAATAGGAATAATAAAAACATTGGCCCGGACATATCTGTCATTCTAATCATGATTTAACGCCCTCGAAGATAATGTTGATAAAGCTGTTCGGTCCATTTATTTGTATTCCAAACTGCACATTCACACTGCTTGGCACGCAGGCTTTTGGTGTGAGAGAGAGAGAGAAAGATGAGAGGGAGTGACCGCACCAATCAGGCGGCTTGCACTACACTGCATGACCTGTATCAGAAGGTTTCATCCACACAACCGGCTCTATGGTGCTGGTTCTGGGCCAGAGTGTTCAAGTTCTTCAGCCACAGTAGAATGGATGTGTGGCCACGCCAGCAAGTGTCCACTCCTCCTTGTGTGTGTGTGTGTGTGTGTGTGTGTGTGTGTGTGTGTGTGTGTGTGTGTGTGTGTGTGTGTGTGTGTGTGTGTGTGTGTTAGTGTAAGCGTGTTTTTGTGTGTGTGGGCCCAATCTTGCATCCGTCGCAATTGACTTTCTACACATGTGTCGTTGCTGGTTTGGAACTGGCGCAGAGCGTTATTTTCCCTCCACCGCCACGCGTCGGTAATAAGGGAATGATCTTGCGCCCCTAGGGGCGGTTCGGCGAAAGGAAGAGGTGTGTTTTGGCGCAAACGTTCCCTGGTGCTATTTTGCAGTTTCAGAAAACAATTGCGCCACAAACCAGGAAATACCTGGTTTAAAGTCAGTGGCGCGTTGTTCAGATGCTATTTTAAGGGCGCATGCATAATGTTGCTTGTGCACCTCGCGCATACACTTTGCTTCTCTCATCTACCCAGCCACAAATTCTTGGTAAATTATTTGGGACAGAACAACTGATACAGCGGTAATAAGTTGTACTTTTAAATCAATGCATCTGCAAACACCATACAGCAAACACATATTTTCTTGACACAGACATCGTGTAGAAGCCCATAACGTTAAGGATTGATGAGTATTTGATCGTGAGAAAACATTGTTTTACCGCGAGTGAGTGTTAAAAAGAATGAATGAATGCGGGCGCGCGTGTGTATGTGTAAAATAATAAATGAATGCGGGCACTCGTGTGTGCGTCCATCTGTTTAAACACACACAAACTAAACACGTAACGCATAATACAGTCCATGGCAATGTATATTAACGGGGGGACACATAAATATTAGGAACACAAGTCGATAACGATAATGCTTACAATACTGGTAAGAAACTATGTTTGTTAATGTATTGCGTATATCATTAAACATAACCAAGTTTTCTTTGCCGAGATTGATTTGAAGACTCTATTTCTGAAGTTGTGGAAGAAAACGCAATTCCATGTGTGAATTAGGCCATATTATGTGGCCATGAACTGAGCCATCTGAAGTTTGAAATTCATGTGGTCATGCATCTGTCTCATCATCTGTCTGTCAAAATATCAACTCGTCCGATTCAAATGCGCTCATGGCTCTAAAAGGGGATGGGAGATGGCACTCTCATTGGTTTATTGCACGTTACGCCCAAACCACACCTACGGGTAATTAGGCTACAGACCAACCCTTTTTAGATTTGCGCCGGGCGCAAGAGTAATTTGTGCACCGGTAAAATAGCAACATCGCCATAGAACCGCCCACAAAGCGACTTGCCCTTGGTGCTTCTCACTTGCGTTTCAGACCGTTAAAATAGGGCCCGTGTATAACTGTATGTTGTGTGTGTTAGTGAATGGTTGCGTGTTCATATGTTAGTTCATATGTGTGTTTGTGTGTGTGTCTGTGCGTGTCTGTGTGCTAGTGCATGTGTGTACGTGTGTGTGCCTGCGTGCGTGTGTGTTAGTGCATGTGCATGTGTGTGTTTGCGTATGTGTGTGTGTGTGCATATGTGTGTGTGTGCTTGTTAGGGATGAGTCGGTCGCGACCGATTTGTTACAACGAACGAATCCCGAACGTGAACGACAAGAACTGGTTCCCCAAAACAAGAAGAACTGGTTCTTTGATTCTTTTTTTTTAACATAAACCAAAAATATGGTCACGTAAATAAAATATACAAACGAACAGAGCTCCGTCTCTCCGCGACTTATATTGATTGAGTCTATAACGTTCTCAAAGATTCAGCCAATGAGAAGTAGCAATGGTGTTGCAATGGCACCTGGGTAAACAAATGACAAGGCGGTATCTTGGGTCATACCATTCGACGTGGGGCCACTCATATATCCCCCTACATTTTTTCGAAAATAGACTTGACCTCCATCTGTTTATTGGATAAACGCATTTCCCAATCCCAGGAGTCTTTGCTCCATTCTACGTCAATTTAAGAACAAACAAAGAAATTAAACTGCAGTTCGTATTTTTTATTTATGACCATGAAAGTTCTGTAATGCCTGAACAATGAAGAATTAAATGTAAAGTAAAATAAAATTATAAATGTAAAACCATGAATGAAATATAGAGAGTAAGCAAGTGGTATAAATATTGGTGGGACGTTCAGTTATACTATGTAGCAGGCATAATCATTTTGCCCATCCCTAGTGCTTGTGTGTGTGTGTGTGTGTGTGTGTGTGTGTGTGTGTGTGTGTGTGTGTGTGTGTGTGTGTGTGTGTGTGTGTGTGTGTGTGTGTGTGTGTGTGTGTGTGTGTGTGTGTGTGTGTGTGTGTGTGTGTGTGTGTGTGTGTGTGTGTGTGTGTATGTTAGTGTATGTGTGTGTTGGTGTATGTGTTTTTTTGTGTGTGTGTGTGTTACTGTATGCGTGTGTGTTAGTGTATGCATGTTAATGCATTGGTGTGTAGGTGTGTGCGTGCGTGTGTGTAAGTGCACATGTGCATGTGTAGGTATGTGTGTGTGTGTATGCATATGTGTATGTGTGTTTGTGTGTGTGTGTGTGTGTGTGTGTGTGTTTCCCTCTCTCCTCCACTATGACGGGCCCTCTGGCAACGCTCCCTCCCATTCACTCCCCCTCTCTCTCCCTCTCTCTCCCTTCCCGTTACTATCATGTTCCCAGCCCATGTTCCCAGCAGCCCACCTGAGAGTGGGTGGATGGGGAGGCAGTAATCAGCCGGCAGAGGAGAATAACAGACAGCAGGGAGAATGTTGGATCAGCCATAGATTTGGGATTGAGATGGGATTCCCAACTGAATGATGACGCCCACAGCACACACACACACAGACACACACACACGTACACATATGCATGAGTTCTCACACACACACACACACACACACACACACACACACACACACACACACACACACACACACACACACACACACACATACACACACACACACACACACACACACACACACACACACACACACACACACACACACACACACACACACACACACACACACACATGTGTTCTCCATTTCAAAACAACAACATGTGAGGAGTGGACCAGAGGTCTGCTACCTTCACCGGGGGGACGAACTGACACACAACTCTAGGCTATAGATTGAAATGGGCACACACATGGCCATAATCATATGCAGCCATGCCAACAGTACATCAGTCACCCTGGTTCCTGTGGATAGAGTAATAGACTGAGGGAAGCAAGGCGACAATGATGTGTAACGTCTATCACACATATGCACTACTGTTTGAGTGCATGTGTGTGTTTGTGTGCCTGCATGTCTAAGAGAGTGTGAATGTACACCTACATATCATATGTGTGTGTCTGTGTGTGTGTGTGTGTGTGTGTGTGTGTCTGTGTGTGTGTGTGAGAGTTTTTGCGGGTGTGTGTGTGTGTCGCCTGCACGCATGTTGTGTATGCCGGTGTTTGTGTGCCTCATTCATGGGAAATTAATTTCTCCTTCATTACCGAGCGTGTGTATAAGAAACACTCCAGGCCTTGAGAGCAACCATAGTTTGGTTGAGGCCCGGATAGTCTTTGAATGCTGACACAAACTAATTTACGGTCCCCAGGGCCATACTACTTTTTTTTTTCTTTTTTTTATTATGTTTATTTTTTTATTTTTATTTTTCCACACATTTTTTTTTTTTTTTAAACGATTTATGATGACTATATGCTCTGTAAGGTGACCTTGGGTGTCTTGAAAGGCGCCTCTAAATTAAATGTAAAAATGTATTATACAATCTATAGATAACCAGTAGCAGGGCCAGCCACCCGTCACAGTCAGTCACGCCTTTCACCCCCTATTCCTCGCAAACTAATGATCACATCCCATCGATCTCCAAGAGCTTCATGCCCCTAAAACCATAGCCTTGCCTTGCCTTATCAGAACAACACTGCGGGAGAACATGAGAAGGTATGGGTGAGAGGCGAAGAGTTCTTTGGTGTGGTAGCAGGACGTTATGTTTAAGGAATTCTTATGGTTGCCGTGACAAATGACATGATACTGAGCTGCAATCATCACTGTGAGGTCAAACGGGACTGGGGGGGGGGGGGGGGGGGGGGGTAGCAATGACATGTGACAGATGTACTCAGAGGTCAAGCTGTGAGCTCTTCCCTCTAGATAACTTATTTTGCTGTGGTCTGGGCCAGCGGGCATGTCCCGTCTGCTTTTTTACTCTTCTAGAAATATTCCAGGTGTATTAATATGTTGAATCACTTAGTGGCATACAAACGAAGCATTCGTTGAGTAAAGAGGTCGATATGAACCATTATTTAGGGATGTTACTTTTGTACACGCTTTATCCAGCATGGGTTAAGTTCCTGAGCACCCGGTTAGCGCTACGGAAGGGGCGCAGGGTCAACAGGTCAGTAAAGGATGGCTCCACGGAGACGTGGAGAACGGTTCTGCTTTCCATAAATAACCGAGGCCAGATTAGTCGGCTTTGTAGACCTACAAAATATGTGTTACCGGAACAGATACAAACATTCGCCTCGAAAGATAACATGCATACAAACGCGCGTGTTCACGCAAACACACACGCACGTGCGCGTACACACACACTCTCTCTCTCTCTCTCTCTCTCTCTCTCTCTCTCTCTCTCTCTCTCTCTCTCTCTCTCTCTCTCACGCGCGCGCACACACACACACACACACACACACACACACACACACACACACACACACACAGACACACGCACACACACACACACACACACACACACACACACACACACACACACACACACACACACACACACACACACACACACACACACACACACACACACTTGCAAGTTCACAAAATGATTGTAAATTCTTACCTTGATATAAAAGGATGAACTTCAGAAAATATAAAAGGTTCCCGCCCTCCATTGGAATGACGATAAAGGTCCTTGGACTATATGGACAGTGTGGGGGGCCTTAAGATTGTCAAGCCTGTGTGGGCTACATTGGCGTGACAACAAGCATCCACGTTTCTCTAGCTCGTCCCCAATGGATTCGTTAAACCTGTTCAAACGGGGCTCCAATAGTGTTTCTCCAGCGTACACAAACCGTCCATTATATACAACAGAAAACGTTCAGCCGGGTCGAAAACATCCTTCTTCGAACTTTTTTTAAACAATCTTAAGGCTTGTCAGGCTAAATAAAGTGCGCGCCTCAGAGTGCATAACGGACACCTCGGTGAGGGTCGTGGTGTCTCTTTCATCGATCCCCACTGTCCAGCCGGGCAACAGCTATTTAGGACTGCTTTAAAACCATCCCTGATGGGAAAAACTGTTCGGACAAGATACAATTTCCAAGAAGATGTGGTTCTATTCCTCGGCTTAATTGATGTTCAATCAATTGCATTCAAATGAAACGTCCATATAATAATACACTTCAACATATAACTTGACAGGGCAATAAGCTGTTCACCGCCTCTGAGTTCCGTTTCTTCCGAGTCCTGTTTTATTTTCAAACATTTTCAAGCCCAACGCGCGCCGACGGTAGGATGTCCTCCGCTTCCAAATGAAAGAGCGCATTTATCCCCGTGCGTAAAGCTCCCCTCCCTCGCTCTTGCTCCAACACACCCCCTCCAGAGCGCCTTCTTTTCATTTCTCAGAAAAAACTTTCCCTTCGGTCCTTCCTAACTTTGTCACTTTATCACAATCCTTCACCCGCTCTTTCTTATTGGTTTGATTTGACCCCTTCTAGTCACAGGGGCCTAACAATCATTTAACCATTCAACCATTAAACCTACCTGGTCGACCTAAGGAATCATTTGTCAGGATTACGAGTTTTGAAAACGAAGCTTGCTTGAGTTTTAACGAAAACACGAACAACTAGCTGACTTTCTTAATCACTCGACCATTCCAAACCTTTAGTAGTTGTCATGGATGTAGTGGATTTACATGTAGTCTATACGTAACTTTGGCGCGCCCTCTTCTGGTCATTATGCACAAAACAAGGCTTTAGATTGCTGAAGAGGTTGCAGCCTGCAGAATACTAGCATACTAAATAGTAGGTGATTAGTAGCTATTATACACGTGATTATAGTTACACCAAGTTACACCTTATACATCCACGATTTACAGTGAAAACAGTATCGGTCGTGGGGACTATAAATGGAGGAGGTGGATTTGTTTTCAGCCAAAACCTTATCAATAGCCTTTATGTAACAGTAAGGGGCCACTCACACTAGGGCCACGGCCGGCCCCGTGCCCGAGCTAATTTGCATACTAAAGTCTAGAACGTTTGGCTAGTGTGACCACGCCATGGCACCCGGTACAAATTTAGCATGACACCGGCAAGCGGTTCACGAGTGGGTTTACGTTGGTGCGATAGTGAAGTCGAGTGTTTACTTGAATTTGGGCCGACAACAGCATTCACGTTGTTGTTCTCCATTGTTGTTATGGCGGCGAGGACGCTTGGTGATGACGTATTTATCGTATTACGACGTGATGACGTATGTATGAAGGAGCAATCGTGCCCAGGCCACGGCCTTTGGGAGCAGTGTGACCACGGGCCAGCGGAGGGAGTGGGGAGGGGGGGAATCGTGCTGAATCTTCCTGCAGCACGGAACAGGCAAAGGGCCCTAGTGTGAGTGGCCCCTGATGCATGGGGTTGGAGACACAGTTTGGGGTGATTGTCGTGTGAAGAATACAACAAATGTATTTGAGGCGTCCTCTATGTGAAGGCGAGTGTTACCTGAGGCATATGTTTCATATCGGATGTGGTTTCCAGGCCTTATTTGAGTGTTTCCTGCCAGGGCCAGTGTGTGGACGGCTACTCTGATAAGTGGAGCGCCTCAGCTGAAGATCTGTGGGAAGGAGTAATGCGGCTGTGAAAGGTTCAGAGGTTCAGAGCAACAAATGTTACAAATAAGGGTTTATTGCTGTATTAAAGATTACATTGTTTGACATTGTCTTCTTCTTGTTATTTTGTGATGCTTCCGAGAATTTGCCCGGAGGGCGGGGTCAGAGGGTTAGGCCAGTCAAACCTGGGGGAACAAGGAGTTTGAAACCTTAGACAAAAGCACATAGTACGAGTTAAGCTGTTGAAACCTGTTGGGTCGGCTTAGCTCAGGAAGTAGAGTGGGTGAGTTGTAACTAGTTCAATTCCCTGCTCCTCCTAGCAATAGTGTTGATGTGTCCTTGAGCCAGACGTCTCGTTCTAACTGCTGATGACGAGATGGCTGTCGCCTTGAATGGTTGATGTGTGTATGAACCGTTATAAGTCACTTTAGATCAAAGAGTCTGCTAAATATAACGGTATGATTTTTGCATCTTAGCGACATGAATGCAGAGGCTGGGGAGGTGGAAGTGATTTGATGCCATGGATGGAGCAGTACGGGGCCTCCATCTATAACCATGGCAGACTACATAGCCTCAGCCAGCCCCGATGGTGACGCAGCCTCAGCACCGACTCACTCAGAGCATGAGGACCAGCTCAGCCCGGCCTTAGAAATGGAATGTAAATAGTCGTTGCTTACATTCCTTAATCTTCCGCCTCAAATCTATAAAGTGCTAACTTATCAATATGTAGATTCTTATGTAGGGTGTTTAGCTTTTTGTTAGACCTTTTTCTCCCTTACCACTTACGAAACCGTTACTGTAAATGAGTATGCCGGAAACTGTTATCAATCAGGCTGCATATTTACCTACATTCATATATATTTATTCTTCATTCAGAAGGAATTCAAACTGTGGTAACTAATAAGTAGTAGTATTTGTGTGTTTGTAAACAACAATAGCCTTCATACACAATTAGAAAAACAATCAACTAGACATACAACATAACTAACTAGAAAAGCTAAACAAACAAATTGAAACGACTTCCAACTACATAAAACACCACAGGTGAGGCTAACATGCAACACATTAAAGCTAAAGTAGGCAGTTTGGAGGAACGCGCCTGAGGAAGCTTGCTTTCGAAAATATCCTCCCTTCAGGCCTCCCTCTAAAGCCCCAATCTCAAAAAACATTTGATTTATTGATTGCAGTCAGGGTATAAAGATAATTTCAATATCAAAAAATATGCCTGTTCTCTCCTTTTTCTTTAAAAAGAGCACATAGGCCCGCCTGCTTATCAATGTCGCTATTTAGAAAGATGATTTGTTGTTTTTGTAAGGTAAAAACAATTATAAAAAATGTATAATATTAATAATTACAGGAATTCTGTGAGTAGCTGTGATTACTTATTATATTGTATTTGCAATTGATAATATTGACTAAATACGATTATGTTCAAGAAAATGTGAGAATAAAGTATATTAATGTCTGCAAACAAGATCGAAATTAAAAATGTTTTCAAGTTGCGCACAAATCTCCAGCCTTGTGAGACCGCCCTGGATGTTCACATTCGGTTTCTCTGCATGGCCAAACACAACATCAATTTATGTATGTCCTCCAGCACACAAATTAAATCCACCTCTTTGTTTAAAAGTAAGCCAATGGCCTAAGCATTGATAGTAAAAAAATATACAAAAATACATCACATCCAATACACCATATCAGTCACATCAGTCACATAAACAAATCACATCAGTGTTTTGTTCAAAGACTGCAGGGAGCAGGTGTTGTATCCTCACCCACATACAATGACAGTAATCTGCATCTGCTCAGATGTTAAACTGCACCATGTTGTAACCCTTTGATTTAACCTGCAGAGTTAGCCTTTATCCAACGTTATTGTTACAGACGTGTCTGACTACCGATCTCCTGAGGGATGTAGAAACTTCCTTCTGAGCAGGAACACACTCTGTGAGCTGGTGTGGAAAGAAAGCACGGAAAACACAAAGTGACGCTTCAGTACTTGTGACTAACGTCATTTTCTTATAAACCTCCTGTCTCCGCCCCCATCAGAAGAAACCGCTGAAACAGGTTCTGGTGGTTCAGAGCTGTAGCGAACAGGGGGGCTCCCCGAGACCCCCACACTGGGGTGGGGCACTGTCTTGCAACCGCCAGATGGCAGAGATGTGAATACACTGTGAAACTTCATGCTGCCTTCTCCATCCTTAGCTCTTAGAAGAGGTTTTGGTGTTCAGGTCAGGGAATATTCCCTGGTTTTGTGTTCACACTGCAGGCTGTGTCAGGGAAGACTTGAGATTCTGACGACTTGGTGAGTCAGAGGAGAGAACAGAAGGCTAAGGGATAGTATGTACCATCTAGTCGACACATCCGACCTATGAACCCTCATCCACTACCAGTGTGGAGCATCCACCGGGCTGACAGTACGAGCCAGAACACACCACACACTGGGGACTTTGAGATGAGGATGGAGAAGAAACACTAGGAGGGAAAGAGGTAGATAATTAAAACACTAAAACTAAGCGCACCAATACCTAGCTGGCGAAATAATGTAGGCTACTTAGGAGTTTAATAATTTAAGCAGACCAGCAAGTTCAATGCTTGAAATACATATACTTGGTAATGGACCTACTTGACCTACCTTATTGTAAATGTAAACTGAGTGAAGTAGTGTGATTGATCATGTTTCCAGATTTGCAATGAAAATGTTTCCCTTTTGATTGTCCTCTGGGGAAAATTAAGTGCAATGAAGAGTATTAAAATATATTTCCGAAGAACATAATTCATTTCAAGTACATTTTTCAGAAATATATTTTATGTAAAGTTTATTTGAAGTAAACTTTTGGAAAAGTATCCTTCTTCTGAGATCTATTTAAATTCAATGTATAAATAAATTTAAATAAATATACCAACGCTAATGTATTTAAAGTGTTCAGTGTTTCAGTATACATCTTAAAAGTATCCTTAACTTTTACAATTTATTTCAGATAGTGTATTTCTGCCAGTATGTCATTAAGCTCAACTGTAATATACTGAAAATAAGTACAGTACTGCTGTAATATTTGAAGTATGATTTCAGTATACTTCTTGAAAGTCTACTTCACTGATCTTTTTTAAAGTTTATTTTGAATATATTTCCGATAAAGTGTATTTCAGATAGGATGTCTTGAAGCTCAATTTTTGTCTATTGAAAATAAGTATACTACTGCTGTACTATTTGAAGTATGCTTCCAGTATACTTCTTAGAAGTACACTGAACTGGTGTTTTTCAAAGTTTATTTAGAATATATTTCAGATAGTGTATTTCGGTCAGGATGTCATCAAGCTCAACTTTAGTCCATTGAATATAAGTATACTACTGCTGTAATGCTTGAAGTATTCTTTCAGCATGTCATCTTAAAATGACACTTAACTGATCTTTTTCCAAAGATTATTTAGAATATATTTCAGATAATGGTTATATTTCGGTCAGGATGTCATCAAGCACAACTGTAATATACTAATGATAAGTATGCTACTGCTGTAATACTGTCACAAGATTTGGAGGGAGGTTTGTTTTGCCTTGCTCTGCTCTGCTGACCAACACTACTACCAGGTTTCCAACTACCCCCCAGTGCAGAGGGTTTGGTTCTCCTCCAAGGATTTAACCCTCAAGACCATATCCAGGAAACTCACCCCCCGTTATGTGGGCCCTTTTCTGATTTGACCCTACGTCAAACTAAAGTCGCCTTCACATATGAAGGTTCATCCCACATTCCATGTTTCTCTGTTAAAGCCTGTTTCCACCAGCCCTCTGTCCCCCCCCGGTTACAGCCCCTCCACCACCCTGCATCATCGATGACCACCCAGCCTAAACTGTCCGGGGGCTGCTGGACGTGCACCGGTTCTTCAGCCACTCATCGCCAGATCGTTGTTTCAACTACAGTGGTAGATACCAGTCTCGGCACTAGCGAATGTTTGGATAACAAACAACATGTTTTTTCCATGTTTGATCCCCGAGGGTTCACTCTGAACACAGTGACCCATCTAACGCACTCCTGCGTTGTCGGAGACCAGGGAACCTTCAACGCAAACACAGTGAGAGAAGAAGCAAAGCTGGCAGAGCTAGCACACTGTGCCGAGGAAAGGGGAGTGGAAATCCTGGGAGTCAAGGAGCACAGGAGAGTACATGAACAGGACCAGATTGTGCAGGCCCGCCGCTCTTTATACGCAGAGTGCGTAGGGCACCAAGTACCTGAGGGGGCACCAAAAATTAAGGTTTGTAAAAAAAATAATGTCTGGGCCGCTGCTGGCCGTTTTGGCCAGCAGCGGCCCAGAGATTGTGTACTGCAGAGTGGGGAGTTACTCGTTCATCACCTCATCAGCATGGCAAAACGAGGCCCAGGCTGCAACGGGAGGGGTGGGGCAACTGCTAAGTCCTCGAGTACAAAAGGCTCTCCGTAGGGTGCACCAGCACACCGACAGGATCCTTATCGCAGACTTCGATGGCAACCCAGCTACAACCATCATTGTAGTGTACTCACCTACCAATGTAGCGCCAGTCGAGAAAGTGGAAGAGTTCTATGGGGACCTTAGAACAGCACTCCGGCTCACAACTTCCTAGCAATTCTGGGGGACCTCAATGCGAGGCTCGGACCAGGGGATGCACCCATCACGTATCATGAAAGCACTAACCGCAACGGTGAACAACTTGCTGCCCTGCTAACGGAACATGAGCTACTGGCTGTGAACATCTTGTTCCGGAAGAGAATGGGCAAGAGATGGACCGCAGAGCCGTACAGCACGTTCAACTTTTGGGGTTTATGGGGTCGCCTGCCCCATAAACAAAAACAAAATCCAACCAAGCACCGACGCAGGATAGTTAGCATCAGACATGACAAGCTTATTGTCCATCCCCCTTCCGACCAGCCAGGAGCTGGAGCTAGAGACTAGGGGCTTCTACAAATTCTCTTTTTTGCATAGGAAATTTCTGAGTGCTTGGAGGAAAGGTGGTTCAAATTCTAAAAAAAGCTTAGGAAAGGAGCCTCGATGCTTCCTTTAACGCTCCTTTAGCATAGGTTACTCCTGAGCAACTTTTGCGAAAGGAAAGGAGATAGTGGTATCCCATAATTCTTTACGGCGGCAATATTTAAAGCAACATGCCACCGACATAGTTTACCAACTCTACATGAAGAAGCGTGAGAGACGCGGTAAAGCAGAAGAATAGAAGAGAAGAAAATACAATTGATAATAATGGATACCAATTCCAGAAATATATTATTTGAATCGAAATGAAATCATTTATCGCTGGTTATTAAGCACACAATAAACACCGTAAGAAAACAAAATTCCGACTTCACATTTAAGAAAGACTACTGGGGGGCAGTTAATTTCAACATCAACATAAGTTGAGCCTCTTCTTTTTCCCACATGTGAATTGGGATTCAACTGGCCTAAAGTATTTTCATTGGCCAAGTCCGACCTAAGTGATTCCCAATGTTGGCAACAACCTGATTGAAATCAACACGACAAGTACGACCAACTTCTGAAAACTGTAGTTCCACCGTAGAGACGCTAGAAGTCAGCAATACTCTGCGTCGTGCAATGACGTCGCTTAGGAAAAGTGGAGTCTAATTAATTTTTCCTATAATCGAAAGGAAGCACCTTTTCATCTCTCCTTGTCCCGATGACGTTTTCCACAAAGGTTAAGTAAAGGAGGCATAAAGGTGAGGAGATTTGACTATTCGTAGAGGCCCGAGTTCTCTGGTTTCCCTAACTTGAGTTATTAGACTGAACTGAACTACATTTTTATGGATAGTAGGCCCATTGATGATAAGCATCTTCTTCCTGTTTCAAAGGCTCTAGTTATGGCCCATTTGAATGTTTGCAGCATCAGAAATAAGGTACATGAAGTTAAAGGTTGGGTATGGAATTCTCTTTTTTGGCCATTTTGGCAAAATTACTTGAAATCCATAACCCACTTACAGCCACTGAGTTAGAAGTACTGACATGGAAATTAAACAAGTCAATCATCTGTGGAACGGCCAGGGCTCGAAAAACTCCTGATTTCCAGACCCACCGAGTGGCATTGGACAGTAAGTACGTCAATCAAACGGTCGTACTGCAATCCCCCTCCCCCGCTCCCCGCGCGTTACTCCTTCGTGCACGTACTCAAAGCTCGTGACCCAGAGCAAGCTTCTGTTTGTTGTTATCCTGCGGTAGTTACTGGAGCTAGCTAACTAGTAGCTAATGGCTCGCTCTCGCGCATCTGTGTTCGCTCGTGCATGATTGCGCGTCCATTTACTTGGAATGGGTGGAGTCAGAGTCAGTGTTGAAGGAGAGGGGGTAGGACCGTTTGAGTTGTGTGTTTTCAAAATCTGCTGGCGTTTCGCAAATCCCATACCCAACCTTTTAACTATCTGACTATAGAAAACACCATTCATATCTTGGCCATATCGGAGACCTAAACATGGGGGTGGCATTGCATTATATATCAGAAATAACTTTCAGGCAACACTGTGCTCTGAGTTCATGTCAGATAGTTTAGAAACTCTATGGGTCAAAGTGCATCTTTCACACCTAAAGCCGGTGCTGATCGGCTGCTGCTATAGACCTCCCGGGACTGATGTGCAATACCTGAATAATTTGTGTGTTAATTGACAGAGTTGCAGATGTGATTGGTGATATTTTTTTACTTGGGGATATGAACATAGACTGGTTTACGAATCAATGTCCAATGAAAAAAAAGCTGGTAGCCTATTATAAAGCTATGCTTACAATATGTCTCAGATGATCTCTCAACCAACCAGAGTCTTTACTAACAATGCTGGCCATATTTCTGCCACTTGCATAGACCATATTTACACAAATATTCCTCAATGCTCCACTGAACCGGTTTCTCGTTCGGTGGGTTTTAGTGACCATAATATCATAGCAATTGCCAAGAAAACTAAAATTCCTAAATATAAGGTGGGGATATGTTTGGTATGATAACGAGTTGGAACGTTAGTTTTGGAGCACAATAACCGAATATAGACGCATTCTTCAGTTGGCTGAATGTTTTAGTTGTTTTATTTTTCTTATGTTTTGTTGTGTGTATGCGTGACTGTAAAGGTCAACTGAAGAAATTACAAACTTCCCAGAACAGGGCTGCCAGGTTAGTATTACATTGTCCAATATACGAAAAATCACTCAACTCTCATGGTTAACGGTAGAGAACAGGCTGGTTTTCAAACAACATTTCTCAGGAACACTGTCTTCTCGTCTCAACCCGTTAGGTTCATTCTCATTTTACTAGGTCAGCCGATGATGGCAAGATGATATTACCAATTCCAAAATCAAATGCTTTAAAGAGAAGTTATTTATCATGTCATCAATCATTAGAATAATTGCCCACTGAATATACATAAAATTAATAGCAACATCTCTTTCAAGTACCATTTTAGAATGCACTATTTAAATTTGTGATTAGAGAATGGAAAAACCTACTGTATGAATGCAATAATGATTGTAATACCCATGAATTGAATGGGTAAGTTGATGATGTTTATAATGATTTACTCCTTTTAGATTATCTGAATTACCTGAATTATGATTTGTATATTGTGTATTGTTATGTTTTATGTCTTTACGTGTGGACCCCAGGAAGACTAGCTCGTCCCACTTTGGTGACAGCTAATTGGCATCATTTTAAACAACAAACAATAAACCTAGGTGATTTTTGTTCCTCCGGACAAAAGGATGGAGCTTTGAAGAATTTAGTTTATTTATTTGATAATTAACATGGCACGATTGCTCCACTGCCATCCAGGAGATCTAGAGCGTGTTGATGGCTGGTTTAACCTGGGCAGACTGATTACTCAACCTGCAACAGGTGTGCAGCCTCACCCAGCCCCAGAGCCCAATCATATTGGGCCAGGTTAGGCTGCTTATACCAGCAACCACACACACACACACACACACACACTCCCAGAAGAGGCAAACAGAGGAAGGAAATTCAAAAAATAATGTTGCAATAAGTAGACGGAACTGTGTTTTGTGTCACCGTGTCGTCCTCTGTGCATGGGTCCTCTTCCAGGGTTCATGACCCCGACTGCATGACGTTTGTGCGGCCCAGGGCCCATTCATACCTTATCTCACATTATACCTTTTCATACCCATTCAGCCATTCGTAAATAATCTCAAGTAATTCTTAGCCTTTTTGTTATTTTGCAATTCATTCATTGTTCATGCATTATTTTGAGGTGAAAGTTTGGTTACCCTGCATGTTATTCATAATGCTGGTTATTATTTAAGCAGCTGAATAGATGCCAGGAGGCATACTCCATCATGATAGCCCCTCATGGAGGTGGAGCCAGTGACAATGGCAATTACTGCAGTGCTATAAACACAGCCCCAGACGCTCTCTGTTACATTGTAGTACCCAGGGAACCCTTCATACAGGTTCATCAGTGAGGTGTTGATTCTTGATTATTCTTTTCCTCTCTCTCCAAACCTCGAGTCTCTTCTATTTTCAATTCTCTGTGGAACATTTCAAGCAGTAGTTGTAAAGGTACCCTCATGTGTCCAGGTCTGGAGGAGAAGATGAAGGCCCTCCAGGGAATGTCTCTGGCTCTGGCTCTGCTGGCCATCCTGGAGGCTAGCGCTCAGGTGTTGGTGGCTGGGAAATGCCCCCGGCCTGCTGTGGTCCAGTTCTTTGATGCGTCCAGGGTGAGTACACCAACATTCCTTTGCTGTTAGCAAACTCGTACTACTGCAAAAGTGGTTGTCTGGTATGTCTTCATTTGGTTAGAGGTCCGGTCGATCCGGTCGATCCAGACAGAAACACATTGACACTATTTAATGACTTCCTGTGGCACTAAATGCTGTACATTGTGAAAGGAAAAGGTAAATCTTTTTTTGTATTTTGTTTTCTATGCATTTTTCCTACCCATGTTTTGATTTGTATTTGCCATGAAAAGTCTCCCAGTCTGATTCTTTAGAAGCAGCTTATGCCTCAGCCAGGGGCATAGATTTTATTACTGTGGTGGCCAGCTCGGGCCAGACTTATATTTGGGGTGGCACTTGAAGTGTAATATTTATTCATAACGTCGGATTGAAACACTTGAAATAAGAATGATAAGTCAAAGTTAGATCAAACTAATAGTGCATATATTTCAGCTTTCTTTAGACCGTTTCCTCTGACCCACGTGATGACCCCCACGTGGCTACGCCCCTGGCCTAACCATTGTGTGAGCCTCCCCTCTGTGTCCTCAGTACCTGGGCAAGTGGTATGAGATCCAGAAGCTGCCAGTTCTCTTCCAGCAGGGGGAGTGTGCCACTGCGACCTACAGCCGCCAGGGTACTGGTGGAGATATGGAAGTCCTCATCAAAGAGCTGCTGTGAGTCTAGCAGCAGGAGTCGTCTCTCCAGAGTCAACCAGTCCCTGCATTACAGACCACTATGGCTCAGGGAATCCTGAGGCCCCGTTTACACGAAGGGAAAACGCAGATATTTCCACGCGGTTTGGCCTTTCATTTACACAAAAACGCTGTTTTTATCACAGAAAACGATTATTTCTAAAAACTCTGGCCAAAGTGGAGATTTCTGAAAACGCCAGTTATGTGTTGTCGTGTCAACGGGGAGAAACAGGGATTTAGGTTCTGAAGCGTCACATTATGCGCCAGGAAATGCTTAACGTCATATGAGCGCCCTATGTTTACAGTTTGTTTGTTACAGGAATACGCTTGTGTTATTCGTTGTTGTTGATTATGAGGATTCTGATTGGCTTGCATGGCTTTATCCTTCTCCCTAAACTGCCACCCATAGGTTTGGCATAGTTATAATGGCGCTCGACAGCGTATTTACGCGTTTTGATGTAAACAACAACTTTTTGGAAAACGATGTTGTGTGCACAATGTTATTTTTGAAAACGGAGGGGGGGAAATATTCGTTTCTATAAATACCCTGCTACGTATAAACGTGGCCTAATGATGGGTCTGCTGCTCTGATGCACAAGGGGAAAAAATATATATAAATATAAATGATTAATATTTCCTTCAGCGCTGATGGCAGCACCTACGCTTACGTTGGCTCTGCCATGGTTACCAACTCATCAGAGCCGGCCAAGATGGAGGTCTACTACTCTCCAAGTAAGGACATCTCTCACACACACGCACGCACGCACGCACACACACGCGCACGCACACGCACACGCACACGCACACGCACACGCACACGCACACACACCAGAATCCCAATGCTCAAATGATATTCATAGTCTACCTTGATCCCATATAGTTGTTACAAAAACCGATAACCTCATTTAAAAATGATCCAAAAAAAGAGTTAGAAGGCCCTTTCCATTGAGGCCTTGTGTTCTGGTCCCATCCCTTCCAGCCTCTCTCCCCAGCCCCTACTGGGTGCTAGCCACGGACTACAAGGGCCACGCCTTGGCATTCGGCTGCATCGACTACGGCCTTTTCCACGCCCAGTTCGCCTGGGTCCTGAGCCGGCAGCCCACCCTGGTGAGGAAGACCCTTAAGGACCTTCAGGACCTCCTGGCCTCCGGGGGCGTCAACGTGGACAAGATGACCCCCACCAACCAGAACGAAGCCTTCTGCCGGGCCATGGTTTAGGCACCTCCTCTACCCGAGAGGGTCAGCTGTAGTATTAGTTAGTGTTATGTATGTTCATGTATATTTTAGTCATGTCTGTTTAACTGATGTTTGCTGAGTTTGCCAGTACCAAATCATACCACTTGGTGTCACTAGAGCTTAATTCATGATAAACAGGACTTCCACACGTGTCTTTCTCTCGCCCTAGTTGTATTTCCCTCGTCGACTTTGCTCATAAAAGATGAGCCCCCGGTCATATTTGCCATTTGTTTGTCCTTTTTGAATATTTATTCAAAGAGAGGCTTAGAGAGGTTGCCTCTTAAGGTGCGGCCACACCAGACGCGTATCTCGCGTACTTCGCGCATGAAATCGCCATTTTTTCCATAGGGAACCATTGGTATACGCGCGTATTACGCGTATTATGCGTAATACGCGTATAAGCAACATTTTACGCGCGTATTGCGCGTATGAGGCGCGTATATTTACGCGCTATACGCGCGTATTGCGCGTATATCGCGTACATTTCAAGAGTTCAAAAAATTGAACTTTTTACGCTCATACGCATGACGATTAGCCGTATTGCCCAATCAGCGTTGAGCTTGACCCGACGTCACTGGCAGAGAGTAGTGAGCTTGGACAGAAGCATACGGCCGACATCTTTCTTTATTCTGTGTGGAAATAGTAACATAGTTACGCCATTAAATGCTTTTATGGAAACATTTCTAGCGAGAAATGTGCATTACTTTCATAATGTTCGCTCGGTGAATGTGAAGGATGTTTGGTTTGATAGTTATGACGAAGAGGGAACGCTCCGTTCACTTGCATGGACAGAGTCTCTGGTTACTAAGCAACCTCAACGTCTTGGCGGACTATTTCTCTGCTGATCAACACTACAGACACTACACAAACAGAAATGGAGGTGGATCAAAATATCATCGTCGCCGTGTGCGGCCGTCCTGTCCTGTACGACACCACGATGGTGTCGTACAGGGACAGGAACAAAACAGAGAGGGCGTGGGTCGACGTGGCAGAGGATATTGGCGTTCCTGGTAAGATCAGTGAATAATGTGTGTGTGTATTTTGCTTGGCTTCAGCTATCGGTGTGTGTGTGGGTTGTGTGGCGTATTGCGCGTATTTGACCATTTTTGACACAAAATGGTCAAGCAACATTTTACGCGCGTATCTCGCGTAAAAAGTACGCGAGATACGCGTCTGGTGTGGCCGCACCTTTACGGTGCGGCCACACCAAACGCGTTACTCGCGTTGGATAACGCGAGTAACGCGCCTAACCTGACGCTTGATCATTGTGTGGTGGTTACTCGGTTCAACGCTTCCAACGCGTCAATGCACCAACGCAGCTAGATGAGTCCATGTCCATGCAAGTGAACAGAGCGTTCCCTCTTCGTCATAACTATCAAACCAAACATCCTTCACATTCACCGAGCGAACATTATGAAAGTAAAATGCACATTTCTCGCTAAAAATGTTTCCATAAACGCATTTAATGGCGTAACTATGTTACTATTTCCACCCAGAATAAAGATAGTTGTCGGCCGTGGCTGCGCTGGAGTCCGAGGTAGGAACCCCAAAAGCCGCCGTGTTTGGGTGATAGATCTTAGATCGGGTTAGATTAAATAATCTCTGATATAAATAACAATAATCGGGTTAAATAACTTCACATGGTGTGTCTGGTGTGTTTCCAGCATTCGTAGTGTTGATCAGCAGAGAAATAGTCCGCCAAGACGTTGAGGTTCCAGACACTCTGTCCATGCAAGTGAACGGAGAAGGGTCCAGCTGCAGGCAACGCCCATTTGTGTCTGCAGTCGGATGATATTGAGTGAACGGAGCGTTCCCTCTTCGTCATAACTATCAAACCAAACATCCTTCACATTCACCGAGCGAACATTATGAAAGTAAAATGCACATTTCTCGCTAAAAATGTTTCCATAAACGCATTTAATGGCGTAATATATGTTACTATTTCCACCCAGAATAAAGATAGTTGTCGGCCGTGGCTGCTCTGGAGTCCGAGGTAGGAACCCCAAACGCCGCCGTGTTTGGGTGATAGAGTTTAGATCGGGTTAGATTAAATAATCTCTGATATAAATAACAATAATCGGGTTGAATAACTTCACATGGTGTGTCTGGTGTGTTTCCACCATTCGTAGTGTTGATCAGCAGAGAAATAGTCCGCCAAGACGTTGAGGTTGCTTAGCATCCAGACACTCTGTCCATGCAAGTGAACGGAGCGTTCCCTCTTCGTCATAACTATCAAACCAAACATCCTTCACATTCACCGAGCGAACATTATGAAAGTAAAATGCACATTTCTCGCTAAAAATGTTTCCATAAACGCATTTAATAGCGTAACTATGTTACTATTTCCACCCAGAATAAAGAAAGATGTCGGCCGTATGCTTCTGTCCAAGCTCACTACTCTCTGCCAGTGACGTCGGGTCAAGCTCCACGCTGATTGGCTATCGCGGCTAAGCGCCACGCGTTGGAGCGTTGAAAGTTCAGATTTCTGAACTCCGGGCGTTGGTGCGTTGGGTGCGTTACTGCGTTTACGTGCGTAATTACGTGCGTCTGTCGCGCGTAACGCCCCTAACGTGCCCTCTACGCGCCTATACCAATGGTTCCCTATGCAAAAATGCCGAGTTTGGACGCCCCTAACGCGAGTAACGCGTTTGGTGTGGCCGTACCGTTATGGCTCGTGGGTCCCAGTTCTGGTTATGTTGAAGCCTGTCTGTTTATCTTTAATCGAGTTTCCATAAAAGGAGTCAGACGGTTAAAAGTCTTCTGCCAGAGGTAGTGAGATAGAACAAGCATATTGTGGGCAGATAGACCCGATAGATATACCCGTTAGGAGGGAGATCTTTTTTTCCGCTTCACCTCAGGGAATGTAATTAGAAGCATGCATGTGATTACAATGTCAGATAGTCACACACACGCACACACACACACACACACACACACACACACACACACACACACACACACACACACACACACACACACACACACACACACACACACACACACACACACACACACACACACACACACACACGCACACGCACACGGAAAGCCTCTCAGGTAGGGCACTGACCGGCATCCACATTGTTTGGCAGCTGGCTCCCAGCTGGACTGGCAGTCATGTTGACTGCCAGCCTCGTTCTAAGTCAGATGAGCTAACACGCTAACCAGCCTCAACTGAAAACGGGTTCCTGCACAGAGGTAGAACCAGTGTGGCAGACAAAAGACACATGTAATCTGACGCATATAAACTGTAATAACTGCTGCACAATAGCCACAAGATGGCAGCATCATTACACATATGAGGAAGCCGGAGGCGGGCTCTCAAAACCATAGCCAATCAGAGTATGTACTACGTCATATAGGCCACGCCTAATCCGTATCTAAACAGCCGCAGGCGTGAGGACAGGCAGAAAACACTGAGTAGCTCATTTCCATAGATGACCAGCTTAGTGTCTCTCCACGCGTGTGTATACAATTCCCCTCCTTTTGCTTCATAGTTACCATGCCGAAACTTTACCAAATAAATTGAGTTAAAAGCGATCCTGATTCGATTACCTTTTCTAAAAGAACACGACAGTAGCCTACACACACACACACACACACACACACACACACACACACACACACACACACACACACACACACACACACACACACACACACACACACACACACACACACACACACACACACACACACGGTAGCTGTGCTGAGTCACATTAGTTGAGGCATAAATCTGACCATTGCAGACACCTAGCTTGTTCACAGGGCTGTATAAAGATAATCAAAATGTACATTCATACACCATGTAAAACACATGATAATAATATCTCAATGATAATATTAATTAATATATTATCATTAATCACATATATGATTATATTATGATAGTAATACTAATACAACTACTACTACTACCATGACTATTACTACTACTGCAACTCTCATTAATGCTACGACTTCTACTTCTTCTCCTAATAATCGTTGTCCTCGTCTCATGACCTCCGTCACGGCAGAGGTCCACTTGAAGACAGGACGTCGGGGGCTGGGCTGCTACAACCTCTGCTACAGGGTTGGCACGTCGGTGGGATATTCCCTCTGCTGGATGTAAAGTTTGTCAATGCCCCCCCCCAATTCACACACACACACACACACACACACACACACACACACACACACGTACACACACACACACACACACACACACACACACACACACACACACACACACACACACACACACACACACACACACACACAGCCGGGTGGAAAGATGGACACTTG
>NC_082387.1:6331374-6333874 GCF_031168955.1 Gadus macrocephalus | reverse complement strand
TTATTGTCCTCCATCGAGTGTTGCTTACACTGATACATTTTTTTATAAAAGAGACACAAAGTGAAAAACCCTAAGGGTGCTGTATGAGACTAGTGGATAGAAATAAATACAAAAGATGATAGAAAAGAAGGCGGAAGGGTGGGTAGGACAGGAACAAAGATAATGGACACATCACAACTGACCTAAGATTAGAAGGGCTCAGAGATTGGCTTACACACAACTACAAATATAGTCCATGATGTGCATGCAAACGCATACACACAAACTCACACACACATACAAACACAGGCGCACACAGACACATGCACAAGTACATGCATGCAGACGCTTGCACGCATGCTATCTCTTCTGGAAACACAGCGATAAGTTGGTACTCATGCAGACGATCAGACTTCCAAGAAATGTGACACAACATATACGCAACACTTTGTTTACAACCCCAAATGGGTCACAGCTTCAGGGAAGCTAAAAATACTGCGTGCAAAGACTATGAACAAAGGACTACATGTGAAACATACTGTAGGGCAAGACTAGTGGCATAATGAAGCTATGGTATACAGTATTATGCATATACACTGGTGCAGTCGGGACTGGGGCTACGGGGTCTCCCTCCCTGGGGCTCAGGGTGATTGGGCGCTGGGGGTCAAGGTCGCCCCGGAGAGAGAGAGGGATGGAGGGATGGAAAGAGAGGGATGGAGGATGGAGGGATGGAGAGAGAGGGATGGAGGATGGAGGGATGGAGAGAGAAGGATGGAGGATGGAGGGATGGAGAGAGAGGGATGGAGGATGGAGGGATGGAGAGAGAGGGATGGAGGATGGAGGGATGGAGAGAGAGGGGGTCTCTCATTCATTCTCGTATGTAGATTCGGGTGCAGATCACGTCGTCTGCGCTCATGGTCTGGAACGAGAGAAGAATATGAAAGATATGAGGGCACTGATGTTAATTTGTCTGGATATGTATACATATACAGGCAGCCATTGGGGTTAGATCCTATGATTAATGTCCCATATATCCAGGCCTGATGGCAGAGCAGCTCCGGTCATGAGCTCAGCCTGCTGCCAGAGCGTCATAAGGCCAGCAGTGAGGCTTTGTTTTGAATCCTGAATCGCTAAAACATCTCGGCCTTACTTCCTCCTTCGCTAGCAGATATCTGCTATTCAGGATCTCAGAAACAAGCCTATTCTTTGTTTGTGCCCAGAGGTTGGATGTTGTTTGCTAAATCTTCCCAGTAACCTGCCAACGAGCCCAGACTTATTGGCTGACTCACCAGAATCAGCTCGCCGTCATTGGTTAGCTCCCGTGTCCAGGCGGTCTTAGGCCCCTCCCCTTTCTGCAATGTCTGCTCACAGCTGATCTTGCTGTCAGTTTCCCAGCAAGGCAAACTCTGAAGGAAAGACACAGTGAGAGAGGTAGAGAGAAAGAGAGAGAGAGGGAGAGAGAGAGAGAGAAAGAAAGAGAGAGCGAGAGAGGTGAGACCGAGAGCGAGAGTGAGAGAGAGTGAGAGAGCGAGAGAAAAAGAGAAAAAGAGAAAGAGAGAGAGCGAAAGAGAGAGAGAGAGAGAGAGAGAGAGAGAGAGAGAGAGAGAGAGAGAGGTGACAATTAGACTATAGATCGTAGCAGGCATGTGCATGTGTTTTATAAAAGTGAACAGTTGAATTATTGGCTTCCATAGATAGATTAACTAAAATATTATTGGACTGCATTTCCCAGAGAGACACTGGGATGATTGAGGATTGGTGCTATAGAAAGGTTACTGGAGAGAGAGTGTGAGAGAGAGAGTGTGAGAGATAGAGAGTGAGAGAGCTTGCTTGGAGATGATTATGTGCGATTTGATCATGGCCAGTGGAGAGAGGGCCTGTCTGTCTCCATGTGTTTGCTTTGGAGACAGTCAAACAGAGGCGTCCTTGGGAAAGTAGGGAGAGAGACCCAGGGCACAGAGGGAGAGGAGGGAGGATGAGGAATAGACTGAGAGAGAGGGAGAGAGAGAGAGGGAGAGAGAGAGAGAGGGAGGGAGAGAGAGGAGAGATAGAGAGAGAGAGAGAGAGAGAGAGAGAGAGAGAGAGAGAGAGAGAGAGAGAGAGAGAGAGAGAGAGAGAGAGAGAGAGAGAGAGAGAGAGAGAGAGAGAGAGAGGGAGTAGGAGAAGGAGTCAGTAGGGAGCAAAAAGGGAGTGGGTGTAATGGGTTCAATGGGCCCTTAGAGGCCCAGGGAGGGGTTGGATATGGTATCATTGTAAATATGATGGAATGCCAAATTAAATAAGATCTATGGGATTCAAGATGCCTTCTCTGAAATGCAGACCTCCATATTTCAATCAGCACTTCACGCCCTACTCTTTTATTCACATTCAGTGTGTGTGTGCTTTGTGTATTTGTCCGTGTGTGCCTGATATACTGTTACCTCATCTCATGAGTGTGTGTGTGTGTGTGTGTGTGTGTGTGTGTGTGTGTGTGTGTGTGTGTGTGTGTGTGTGTGTGTGTGTGTGTGTGTGTGTGTGTGTG
>NC_082387.1:6278731-6323731 GCF_031168955.1 Gadus macrocephalus | reverse complement strand
AAGCAGAAGAAGGCCAGACGACATCAACAACCAGAGCCAGCTGATTCTCGAGCCAGCTGCTCCACCCGCAGCATTTTTCCCCCCTTGGCAGCCCCTGGCGTTGTTATCAGGTTTCAGGTCCTGCCAGTTGCCCTCAAAGTGGACGGGCAGACAATGGTTCTCCAGCGCCTCACAGGCCAGGATCAGGTGCTTGCTCTCCCTCATGATGGTGCGGATCCCACAGGTTTTGGGCTCGCTGCGCACAGTGACGAAGGAGAAGCGCTCGCGGCTGATGCACAGGTTCTCTTTGAGCTGCTGGCCGCCCCGGTCGCTGCACACTGCCTTCACCCGCTCCAGGTCGCCGGGGTCCAGGAAGGACTGGGTTGGCCGGTCGCAGCCCTTGGAGGAGATGTACTCCTTCCAGGCGTTCTGGTCGTTGCCGCTGGGTGTTCCCGACGGGACGTGGCGGCGAAGGAAGGTGTCGTAGGCATTGTTCCACCTGGAGCGCTGGCAGGGGGCGTCGTTCTTGGCTAGGGAGATGTGACACAGCCAGAGACCCAGCAGGGCCAGGGGGAGGAGGCCCTGGTATCCGGACATCACCCTGGTCACATGGGTACACAAGCAGGCCAGGGTCAGACGGGTGCAACCTCCACTTCCCCCACTACTTACTATTGCATAATGTAGGATCAAATAGTATAAACTACTTTATAGCTGTATAATAACAACTAAGTAGTACTACTAATAGTAGTAAATTTAAATACTGTATACCGCATACATGTAAAACAATATATTAAATTACTGCATATAAACAGTGAAAGCATGCCACGACGGTTTACAGCCTACACTACAGGAAACGAACAAGCGATTATTGTACGACTCATTGCAGCTGTATCAGACATTCCCTACCTTGGCTTGAGATTGAGACGGACGCCGGTTCAGTTTCAAATATATCTAAGTAAGTGAGGATGCAGCTGTAAATGACAGATACATGTGAAAGTCACACTTTCAAAGTTTCATGTCGCGGAGGAGGAGCGGGGCAGTGGGCGTGGCCTAGACGCTAGCCTTCTTCAACACGTCACTCCGATAATAGTGCGCATGTGTTGTACTAGCTAGAGCGCATCAGGGCAACAGTGTGGTTCCGGAAGTAAACATCCCGTTCATTTTCACCGTCGAGATTTTGATTAAAAGCCTTAATGTCTTAACCATCCAAATGATACGTACCACGCGCCGTTATATCGTGAATTGATGGTATTTTCTCCTGCTGAAGCCACACGTTAATCGAGGCAACATCTAGTTTTTTAGAAAAGCATGTTTTATTCGCGATCATTGAAATAACTACCCTACCCATAAATCCTGTAGTGTGACACGGCGTCTCTGATTGGTGGAGCTCGACTTAACTTACCAGGAAACGTTTACTGGACACGCGATAAGCGGGCGATAAGTAGGCAAGAGTTTGAATCTAGGCAGGAAGCTGTGTTCATCCCTGTTCAGTGGTGTTTGTTCGGTTAAGCTGTAGTGTAGTTCTCAAGGGCCACCAACTTGAATGTTTTTCATGCCTCCCTGTTTTTCACACACAATTTCATTTAGTCAGTATAAGACTACAACTTTTCAATATTCAAGATATTTATTGTCGTTTGCAGAGCAGAAGTACAGGTACATTGGAATAATTCAAAACGGATCATTGGAGTCCGTTTTAAAAAAAACACATCTTTATTTTAAGAGGGAGAGAATATAACAGTCAGCATTCAGGATGGTATTTTTCTAGCACAGTTCAAGTACTTACCTTCATAAGAACCAAGTTGTTTTTTACACCCATGATGCTGAGGTTATATTTCTAATGATTTACCTTTTTCTCTTAGATAAAGCCTTTGTGATTCATCACCAGTTATGAAAAAATAAAGTTAATCTATGGGCTGGAGCAGCTGTCTCTGAGAGGAAAAAAATATTATAGCTCAAAGAACAAATGTAATGGCATCACTTATAATTACATCTGTAACTACTTATAAAGTACTATGTTGCACGTGCAGATGTGACCACTTCTTTTTTTCTGGGCAGCTGATTTGGCTTTTGAGACACGGACCATCTTGTAGAGACAAGGCTCAATCAAAGACCAAAAAGCCATCAGGTGGTCGTAGCTGGCAAATCTATTCACAAAAGACATCAAATAAAAAAGTTCAATTAAAAGTACATCACAAGGATACATTGTTACCAAAATAATGTCAACAGTAACTACTAAGATTACGATTTTATATATATATATATATATATATGTACAGTATATGTAGCAGGGTGACCTGTATTTCTCCCATATACCTGTTTCAGCCTCAGTCACCTCCCTTTAACCTGTATTGTGACTTGTGCCACTACCCAATGGTTGCTCTACCCGGATGGCACCATAACTAATCCCTGGCACTCTGAGCGAAAGGTTTGTTTAGTTTCCTCTTTGGGTGCAGTTCAATAACTGCCCCAACTTCCTGTAAGACGACCTGATGTGTCTGGATATCCAATGCCCTAATGTGGTCTCTGTGCTCTCTCTTTAGAGTAGTGTTCCTGTCCGGGCCGTATCTTTGGGAGGCGCTGTTTGGTGGTTTGCCGTGTACTTGCATGCAGATAAGTAGGGTGTTACCTGCTCAATTCATAAATGTTTACAATTGTTTATTAATAGTATTTTTGTTCTAGGACCAGCATTGGTGGAGTTGGAGACGGTCACGTTCTGGCGCTGTCGCTTCAGTGCTCCTATTTTCATCTCATAGAATAATAACTTAGGACTATTTTCAACTATTTAAAAATAAACTTTTGTAGACTTGACCTGGAAACACGTCTCTGTAAGTCTTTAAACAAATCTGTATTATAAATGTTGTTTGTCTCTGTACTATTGGTGCGGTCACATTCATATATATAAATTCTGATAAGACATGGACATCTCCAACTCCAATTCCACCATCTCTCAACATGACACTACTTGAGTGCTATTTATCATTCACATAGACCTATTAAGAAATAATTTGGTACAGTACTATAAATTAATCTGTAATGTAAAGCTATTTTCTAACCAATAATGTCCCTGCCTGACACATATCCCCGTCACGTAGGGACTAGGCTAATATCATAGGCTAATACAAAAAATTGTAGTGACTTCCCTTGTGTAAAAGCGTATGTCTGCGTCGGAGCCAGCAAACCGTTGCAGTCCAAACTCTCGCTGCAGACGTAACTCCTGTAGCTCCTTTCTCAGCTCCTCTACTTCATTTGAGACGCTTTCATTAGCGGATGCGGACATATCCATGGCAGCCGGTTCAGGGACAGAGCAGTAGTCTTGATCGTTGAAAAGGAGATCAACTTCATCTTCCGGAGGGGCAGGTTCGACGAACCGATCCACTCTCTCCCACACGCCGCGCCTTGGGGTTTCGACTGTATACTGGTTCCACTCAAAAAGGGTCGGTACGGCACCTTTTGTAAGTCTCCTTCGACCCTGAAGAGTAGTTGGCTCAATCATCTTGTCAGAAATAAAGTGTCTGCTACAGACCTTATAGTGAGTGGTGATGACATATTTATCCCGGCGTCTGTTTACAATCCATTGACTCCTCACGTCAGTTTGGCTCGGAAAGCCATGGAAACTTAATACCCCGTTGAATTTGGCTGACGCTGTACAGTGGGGGACACACCAGTGCTCGGCGTAGGTTTTCTCCTGCCTATGAAAATGGACCGTTTTTCAATGTCTGCGGTCTTGATTCATGTTTAAAGTGTATCAACGTCAGCTGGTTAGCGCGATGAACACAGACCGGAACCGGCGGGGCTGTATTATTTGAAACAGGAAGTACGTCACACAGCTTAGTGCATACAGCCTATTGATGCTGAGCCCCACCAAAGGCTTTGTTGAAAAACTGTTAGTGGCCCAAGTTTTAGTGGAAGATCAGCCCCATAAAACCATGCCCCTCAGCATCTTCAATCCGGGCAACAGTGCCGTAACCATTAAAAAGGGGGCCATCGTGGGACTCCTCCAGCCGGCAAAGGTTCTGCAGCCTGCAAACGCGGTTGCCCACAACCAGCCTGAACAGACTGTCAGCAGCCCCCCTTCGGTCCCCCAGCAGCTACAGGAGCTCTATGCCCAGAGCTCTACTGAGCTTAACCAAGAGGAGCAGCTGCAGCTAGCTCAGCTGCTGTGCACCTATGAAAATGTGTTTTCCACAGGACCCACTGACCTCGGCAGGACCAGCCTGGTTCAGCATGACATCGTAACCATGCCAGGCCTTCCAGTCAAGCAACCACCACGCCGGATGGCGTTGGCAAAACAACAGGATGCTGACCAACAGATACAACAGCCTGGGGACAGGGCTGGCCCACTGCAGCAACAGCAGTTGGGCATTGCCCATAGTGATGGTAAAAAAAAAGATGGGACGTACCGTCTCTGCATAGACTATAGAGCCCTGAATGACTGCACGATTAAGGACGCACATCCTCTGCCCCGAATCCAGGATACGCTGGACACCCAAGTGGTTCAGCACCCTTGACCTCGCGGCCGGCTACTGGCAAGTCGAGCTGACCCCAAGAGCACGCAAAGCAGCAGCATTCTGCACCAAAAATTGACTGTTTGAAGGGAATGTCATGCCATTTGGACTGTGTAATGCTCCGACGACATTCCAGCGCTTGATGGACCGGGTGCTGGCCGGCATGCAGTGGGAGACCTGCCTAGTGTACCTGGACGACATCATCGTTCTGGGCAGCGATGTTCCGCAGATGCTGCAGAGGCTGGGCCAGGTTTTCAGTCGTCTCTACCAGGCCGAACTGCAACTAAAACCGTCTAAGTGCTGCCTCTTCCGCCGCCAAGTAGCCTACCTGAGTCACATTGTTTCAAAGTGCAGGACTGTCCAACACCAACGTCACTCCAAGATGTCCTTCGCTTTATGGACCTTGGATCTTACAATCGGTTAGTTAAAGACTTTCCTTCCATTGCAGACCCTCTCCATGCCCTGATCAAAAAACATGCCCAGTTTCGTTGGTCTGAGGAATGCCAGGCGGCATTTAAATAACTCAAATGTCTGCTAACAACCGCGCCAATCCTGGGCTACCCACTCAACCAAGGCAACATGATACTGGACACAGACGCCAGCGACGTCGGTATCGGCGCAATTCTCACACAAGTTCAGCAGGGTGTGGAACGTGTGCTAGCCTATGGAAGCCGCAAGCTGTCCACAACTGAACAGAATTACTGTACCACACGGTGAGAACTGCTCGCTGTGGTCGACTTCACGTCACACTTTCAGAGATGGAGTGTTGGTTAGACGTTTCTACTGCCTGGACGATACCCAATTCTATCCATAAGTTGTGCTGCCCCGCACCTTCCAGCCATACATCATGAGACAGATGCATGAGGGACAAGTTGGTGGACATTTTGGTGTAGAGCGCACTGTAGCTCGGCAGCAAACCCGATACTTCTGGTACAGAATGAGGGAGGACGTTGCCCTGTGGTGTAACACCTGCACCAGCTGCGCATCAAAAGCCAGGCCATGGAAAATACCCCAAGCCCCCATGGGCACTGTTCGAGTCGGCGCGCCTATGGAGTGCATCCAGTGGTGTAGTCTATTTTATTGCAGTGGGTATACTGTGATGATTCCCTCCCAGCCTCGTACAAACCCGTCCCACCGGTACGTGTACGTGTATGGCGCTTAGGGGATGTCGCACCACACTCACCAACGCAGGGGTCTACAACCCGCTGATTTAAGAGTATAGCGATTATCAACAATCATGGAAAGCTGAATAGGTTTGTCCGTTTTAATAACATTATGAACAAAAAGAACACAAAAATGACAAGTTGTCCTTTGTATATCTTTGTTTAGCACATGCTAAACAAGGACAAAATCTACTCAAAATAATTAATGAACTGTTTACAAACCATGGCTAACCAGTGCATGAGAAGGAGATGACAGGAGACTATTGTTTCACTCTTTCAATTGCTCTAATTTTAGCTCTTACTGTTGTTATCTAACATACCATACTGTAATTGAATTGTGTAGTGTGAAATAACTGCACCTTAAAAATGACCATGAATTAGCTATACTCTTGTTTGCATAGTTATTAACATTATGAATTTTAGGGCTGTAACGATACACAAATTCACGATTCGGTTTGTGTCACGATTTTTGACCCACGGTTCGATACATCCGACGATTCTTTTAAATTTAAAAAGCATTTTATTTAAACAACACTTAAATACCAATTATCTTAATGTAACATTTAATAACAAATAATTTGGAACACTGAACAGATTTGAACCGAAAGAATACTATTAAAGTATAGCTAAATTAATAAAGAAATAACCAAAGATTGCAGTTGGAGGATGCTTTTTGCTGGTAGGCATAATAGGGCCCCTTTAACTGTTTGGTTGGTTTATTCAAATATCCTTATTAGCGCTTCTTATTAGGCTATGTGTAGCTTAAATAATGACATAATCAGGCCACATAGAATGCAACATGTTTAATAGCCTAACTTTCAATAGATGAGGAAAAACATGAACGTCGCAATAACGAGGCATAGTGTTATGAGTAGCATATGTGTGTGCGGGAGAATGGCAGTGTGCGTATGCGTGTGTGAGTGACGTCAGCGAGTGAGTGGACGAGCGAGGAGAGCGAGCGGTAGCGCGTGTGTCTAGTGAAGAAGCGAACGAGTCCGGTAGAATAAAGTACCCATCCTGTCAATAATCGGTGGCCGCTTCATTCCGACCTATAAGCAGACAAACTGCCAGTCAAATCACACAAAACAATAGAGACAGGATCACACAGGCAATTTTTTTCGCGCTTGGCCCACTCTGGATAAATGTCGTTCATATCGCATATGAGGACTTCGACGGCTGTGGAGAAATGCAATCCTCCGTAGCCACGGAGAGCTGTGATCACAGAGAGGGCATCTCGTCACATATTTACGGCATCGATAGGAGGGGGCGCTGTCAGCAGACTATTATTTAGACAAATTATTAGCAAATTTCAATCGGACAATTTGACCGAAGAGTTAGAAAGGGCATATCGCGCTTCTGCCTTCTCACACCGCGAGACAGGTTCGTGGCTTTGAGTATCGCGATTTTCGGTTTGATACGCGTATCGTTACAGCCCTAATGAATTTCAATTGTGTATACAACTGCATGTTGGCAGACATTTACCAAACTTTTTTTCCCTCCACTCTAACCAAGGATGCCTGACACCCAGTCCGAAAGGCTGGCCAGGGGATATACAGTGGGATTTAAACATTGTCTTCTGTTGACTACTTGTTATGTGGTTTACACATTAATATCGGAGGACTGGGGACACACACACACACACACACACACACACACACACACACACACACACACACACACACACACACACACACACACACACACACACACACACACACACACACACACACACACACACACTTTTCTGTTGTGTCTTTGCTAGTCTCCGTAGCTCTGGTAGTGGCATCTGCTGCTGCAGGGTCAACTTGCAGCAGCAAGTTGACCCTGTGTGTGTAGTTTGCTTTTCATATTGTAATGTTTAATGTTATTGTAGCCTGTATGCATGTAGCCTGGGACTCTAAGTGTTTCTGTTGTGTTTTTTTTATCGTTTTATCCAGTTGTTTTAACTCTTATGCCAATTGTTCCCGTGTTTAACTTTCAATCTTTGTGGGTTGCTAATCACAGCGCGAGGAGGAGGAGCTCGGCCCGCCAACTAACATGCAGAGATGCAGGGGCAGCTTCACGCTTCGTAACAGATACAGGGCAGAGCGCGAGCGCGCAGGGGGAATTTTATGAATGGTGAATGTAGGAGATAACTTCCCCTGCTAAAAGTATTTTATTGCAGTTATACCCAACAGGTATTTGCGAAAAATAAACACAGAAGTGAAAGATCTGTCACAAGATGATTGATACGTATCCGTGCACATTTTTAAGTGGGTATACACAAATCCTGGTGCATTCCTACTGGGTATACGGCGTATACCTGCGTATCACGTAGACTACACCACTGAGTGCATCGCTTTGGATATTATGGGGCCACTGAATGAGACTGAGCACAACAACAGATATGTGCTGGTAATACAGGACTATTCCACAAAAAGGGTCGAAGCTTTTCCCCTACCTAACGAACAAGCTGTAACTGTGGCTGAAGTACTCACCTCAGAGTGGGTGTGTCGCTATGGAGCACCGCAGTCACTACACAGCGACCAAGGCCGGAACTTCGAGTCTGAGTGTTCCAGAAAATGTGCACGCTGTTCGGGATCGACAAAACACACACCACACCTTTCTGTACGCAGTCCGATGGGCAAGTTGAAAGGTTCAATGCCACTCTGCAAAAGATCCTGGCCGTGACAGCCGAGCGTTGCCACTGGGATTGGAACCTCATGATTCCCTACGCTGTCATGGCCTACAGATCAACAAAGCACAGTTCAACTGGTTTCACCACAAACTACATGATGTTTGGCCGGGAAGTGAGTGAGCCAGTAGACCTGGTATCCAGCCTGCCGCCGGACCCTTATTGACGACCATTCATTCTCAAAGGCCCCACCGCAGGTGTAGACCACCGACTCAGTTTGGTGAGTGGGTGGCTCACTCAGCGCCCGTGTTCATGGGCAGTTCCAAGACTTAAAGGGCAATATTTATAATGTTAACAAAAAATAAAGAAGTTGCTTACCGCTTATGTTTTGCTCATGTATTGTATTTTTCTTGGTAAAGAATATAAAAAAAGAGAATTTAAAAGGTTAAAAGTTTGATACAAACGAAACTGTTATTGTTACGCCAAGTCTTGCTACACGGTCCAAAACCCCCATCTAGTGGCCACTTGGCGCCACTGGTCCTCACTCTCTCAACCAACTCAGTCTCACTCCCTACTCGTCAAATGTGTGACGCATGGCCAAGGATCCCTGGCGTCAATTTCCGACGAAAAATTTGTACATTTTTCGTTCGTTTTTCAACGCCAGATAGACATTCATGTTAATCCCTCACCGTCGGATATAGACGAAAGGAAATCAATGTCTATCAACGGTGATGCCGTCACGTTATGCAACTATTCGATTGATTTGTTTGACAGATTCACCATTAAACGTGTTTCTGATGACATTTCTAGTGAGAAATGTACTTTACCTTGAATAATCTTCAGTCAGTGAATGTGTATGATCTTTATTAATCTTTATTATCTGAATGGGAAATGCAATATTTTAGGACCGATTCACCGTTTAACGTGTTTAGTTGACAGTATACGTTTTCGTGAACACTGGATTACGTCGCATTTCAACATAAAATAGCGTGTTAAGCACACACACACACACACACACACACACACACACACACACACACACACACACAATGCATTTCGCTGCTAAAACAACAACAACTTGGGCTGCTTCTAGGACGTTTTGGGTGGATTTTGAACGGTATGTGGGCAGGACGTTTTTTGCAGGAAGGACCTGGGAACCCTGCGCTGTTGCCCGAGGTGCTAAAATGCTCCGGAACAGATCTGGATCCACCATGGCCAAAATAATTGTATGCCCCCCCCCCCCCCCCCCCCCTTAAATACTATGGCAGAATAAAGAATAAATTCATGCATTATCAATCAACTTGAACATGTGTTTTTACAGTATAGAGTGGTGGAGGGATGACGTATGTTGGCCAACCCGGAAGTGAGCGTCGACCTGGGTTTCCCTTGACAAAAAGCCAACGGGTTTGTCCATTGGATTTTGGATTATTGCAGAAAAATTAGCATCTTTGAAGCACCTCCACAAAAACTGAAAATAAATAAATAAAAATAACCGTGCGCCAAAGAACGAAATGTAAACCAATGCATTCTGAATGGGAGTGTTTTTCAAAATTTTCCATGCTACACAGAACGAAATGTAAACCCTTACAAATAAAGACTTCATGGTCATAATCATTTAAAAAATCATCAATCTCCTGAGTGTGTAGGGTGGTATTCTATTTCTTTCAACGGGGCTGCATCCATTCACTTGACCGTCATGGTTGCTATGGTGGTTGCTATCGACCGCCCCCTCTAATCCTTATGGCTCCAGCAAAACACCAAACTCATTGATTTAACGAGGCAGGGTTATTTGAAACAATTTATTAAGTAAATATTTGCGAGAGGTCATTCCATCTCCTGAGTTTGCTTCCTAATTATGTCTAGTGTACACCCCTACTGTCCACATGTACCCCCCCCCCCCCCCTTCCCCATATGGATTTGGATAATTGTTGCCACGTCCCAGTGGTGGTGGTATCATATATATGAAAGAGGGCATTCAATTATGATCAATTAGGAGGCCGAAGCCCTAAAGGAAGTGATGCAATAGGTGACAACATTTAAGTAAGCTATACCTTGGGATCTCTTATACCGTATTGGTCCGAATATAAGACGACCCTGATTATAAGACGACCCCCCGTTTTTCAACACAAACATTTAGAAAAAAAGATTTGCAGACCAGATTTGCAGAACAAAGAACAGTGAATTAAACACTTGTTATATTAATGACAATAATAATAATGCCAGTAAAGGCCACGGCACTTTCAAGGCAAAATATGTACAGTATGATTCAAAATTAATATCAAGCAATAATCAAGCAACATTGGGAACATTTTTAAATAACATAGAAAAATACAGGCCACATATTTAACTAAACTTAACTAAAATTCGCCAAACTTCTCCTCCGATCTCTCTCTATCGCTCACACACGTCCTCTGCCCCGCTGTGTTTGCTCTCGCTGTCATCGCTCCCCAGCTGCTCCGCTTCCACCGGCTCCGCCCAAAGCGCGTTTTCTCTGACGTATTCAAAAACTCTCCGGTCAACCTCACTGAAACGGCCACTTTGAGGACCACGGTAGGATTTGTGCTGACTGTTGACGTCTTTGAGACGTTATTTTGGTGCTTGCCATTTTCTTACGTTACACACAGAAATGCTCCGGAACAGATTTGGATCCACCATGGCCAAAATAATTGTCATGAATAGCATGAATAAATTCATGCATTATCATTAAACTTGAACATTTGTTTTTACAGTAGAGTGGTGGAGGGATGACGTATGTTGGCCAACCCGGAAGTGAGCGTCGACCTGGGTTTGCCTTTCCATTGGATTTTGGACTATTGCAGAAAAATTAGCATCTTTGAAGCACCTCCACATATATATCTTATATATCAAAGGGGGTCTCAAAGGACGCATACGCTTCAACCTGTGGCTCCAGCCCTACAGGAAATGACTCAGCAAGTGCTCCATCTCGTTGCACCTGCACCCAGCGGCTCGCTTGCAAGATTTTGGCCTGAAGTCCTTCCCAGACCTACACCCTAGCCACCCAACACGCATATCTGAGAATCAGGCTTCTCTTTAATAATGACAAAAAGTTACGAGAGAAATACACATTAACTTTTTGTTATCTCATAAGCGGCGTGGTGCCGGCTCCTTTTGACCTTTTGACCCCAGACTTCAAAAACGTGGCCACAGGCCAGCTGTGTCTACACACCTTAAGCCACAAATGTACACCTCCATCGCACAAAAAATGGGGACAAGAAACTAACCTCTGTCTTTACTGTACTGTTGGAGGTCACGCCCCTTTTCCGGCCTTTTCGAGATAGCTAGGGATAGTAAAATGTTTACACTCATTTCCCGGGGCCCCGAGAACGACATATCCGAGATTTGGAGTTCTAGCACTTAGAGAAAAAAAGTTTTCCCAAATGGACTGTCAATTGGACAAAGCCCCTCAGAAGTGTTGCCTGCAAGACCTAATGGTTCAGAATGTGGTGGAAAAACAGTTTTTGAGATGGAAGGTCCTACCGCCTTGAAATTTGATCCGCTTATTCTAGGGCCTAACTGGGACCGAAGGGCCCGGTCGGACCCCGAGGGCCGGAAGGGGGGGCCTGCCCTCGGGGTCTGACCGGGCCAAGTTTCAGGCAGGAAGGGGTCCGACCGGGCCAAGTTTCGGTGCGGGGGCCCCAGTTAGGCCCTAGAATAAGGCATTCAAATTTCAGGGCGGTAGGACCTTCCTTTCTCAAAAAACAAAAAGTTCATGTGTATTTCTCTCATAACTTTTTGTCATTATTAAAGAGAGGCCTAATTCTCAGATATGCATGTTGGATGGCTAGGGTGTAGGTCTGGGAAGAACTTCAGGCCAAAATCTTGCAAGCGAGCCGCTGGGTGAGGTGCAACGAGATGGAGCACTTGCCGAGTCATTTCCTGTAGGGCTGGAGCCACAGGTTGAAGCGTATGCATCCTTTGAGACCCCCTTTGATAAATAAGACCCCAAGGTACAGCTTACTTAAAAGTTCTCGACTCAGTCACCTATTGCATCACTTCCTTTAGGGCTTCGGCCTCCTAATTGATCATTGTAGCATAATTGAATGCCCTCTTTCATATATATGATACCTCCACCACTGGGACGTGGCAACAATTCTCCAAATCCATATGGGGAGGGGGGGGGGGATGCTTCTGGACAGTAGGGGTGTACACTAGGGATGGGCAAAATGATTCTTTTCCGGGAACTAGTTCTTTCAGTTCAGTTCACTATAACGATTTGTTTATTTGATTCGTTCGTTTTGATTCGTTCGTTACGTCAGATTACATCTTAAAAAAAATAAAAAATAAAAACACTTTTTTTTTTAATATTTTAATTGGTCGTGGGTCCAGATAGGATCGTCTAGACCACAGTCCGCCATTTGGAGATGCCTGCTATATAGTATGTCGAACGTCCCACCAATATTTATACCACTTGCTTACTCTATATTTCATTCATGGTTTTACATTTATAATTTTATTTTACTTTACATTTAATTCTTCATTGTTCAGGCATTACAGAACTTGCATGGTCATAAATAAAAAATACGAACTGCAGTTTAATTTCTTTGTTTGTTCTTAAATTGACGTAGAATGGAGCAAAGACTCCTGGGATTGGGAAATGCGTTTATCCAATAAACAGATGGAGGTCAAGTCTATTTTTGAAAAAATTTAGGGGGATATATGAGTCGAATGGTATGACCCAAGAAACGTCAGACAGAGAAAGCGCGCATATTCGACGGTACCGCCTTGTCATTGGTTTACCCAGGTGCCATTCCAACACCATTGCTACCTCTCATTGGCTGAATCTTTGAGAAAGTTGTAGACTCAATCAATGGAAGTCGCGGGGAGACGGAGCTCTGTTCGTTTGTATATTTTATTTACGTGACCATATGTTTGGTTTATGTTAAAAAAAAAGAATCAAAGAACCAGTTCTTCTTGTTTTGGGGAACCAGTTCTTGTCGTTCACGTTCGGGATTCGTTCGTTGTAACGAATCAGTCGCGACCGACACATCCCTAGTGTACACTAGACATAAATAGGAAGCAAACTCAGGAGAAGGAATGACCTCTCACAAATATTTATTTAATACATTGTTTCAAATAACCCTGTCTCGTTAAATCAATGAGCTTGGTGTTTTGCTTTCAAAAATAGAGAAGAAGTCTAAACTGCAGAAAATAAAAACATCCAAGCTGCCTTTTACAATTGACGGCAGCTCCTTTGCCGTGTGGTTTTTAGAGCCATGTAAGGATTAGAGGGGGGCGGTCGATAGCAACCACCATAGCATCCATGACGGTCAAGTGACTGGATGCAGCCCCGTTGAAAAAAATAGAATACCACCCTACACACTCAGGAGATTAATGATATTTAAATTATTATGACCATGAAGTCTTTATTTGCATGGGTTTACATTTCCTTCTGTGTAGCATGGAAAAATCTGAGAAACACTCCCATTCAGAATGCATTGGTTTACATTTCGTTCTTTGGAGCATGGTTATTTTTATTTATTTATTTATTTTCAGTTTGAGGAGGTGCTTCAAAGATGCAAATGTTTCTGCAATAATCCAAAATCCAATGGCAAAACCCATTGGCTTTTTGTCGAGGGAATCCAGGGCGACGCTCAGGGTTTTCCAACATGCGTCATCCCTCCACCACTCTACTGTAAAAACACATGTTCAAGTTGAATGAGAATAATAATAATAATAATAATAATTCTGCCATAGTATTTATTTAAGGGGGGGGGGGGATACAAGTCTTTTGGCCATTCGTAGTGTTGTTCAGCAGAGAAATAATTTGTCCGCAAAGACGGTGACGTCGCTTAGCAACGGAAGACGCTGGGGTGGACAAGTCACCGGACTACTACCAATGCAAGTGAACGGAGCGTTCCACGGCATTGAGAAGACCCGTGCAACAAAGGCCTATAATATTTCTGTTTATGGCATAGATTTCTCCTCAGATTAGGCCAATAAACCAATGATAAAATAAAAATAAAAACGCTCGATCAAAGGCCCGGCCCGAGTATAGTGGTGGGAAATATCGGCCCCACCCGGCCCGCGTCGGGCTTGGGCTCGGGCAGAGAATCTAAACACTGACTGGAACTACTCAGCAGGTGTCTGTAGGCCTATATCAGGAGTTAATGCACGCCCTGCAGCCAATCAGAATACGAGTATTCCCCCAGACCATGGTCTAAACAATATTATTCGTGAGTTATAATCAACCCCTACACATCAATATTAATGATAACCCATTGAATACGGTATGATTTCTAGATGTCATGGCAACGTCCGCTCTCGACACTGGACTTGCGAGGCATCGACGCGGACTTTCATTCACATAGCCAAAAACAAGAGAATAGATGGCTAGATAAAATAAACATCAAGACATACAATTCTAAAAAGATCAGATGAAGCAGCTACCCTTTTTTCCTTCGCGGTTTGCCTACAGAGCAGCGCACCTGCATTTAATATATCCGTGTATTGTCACAATTTCTCAGTATCAAAGGTGAAAGTAGAAACGGGTGGCCAAAAGCTGTCATATTGTTAGTTATCACAGACAATTGTAAGTAGAAACGGGTGGCCAAAAGCTGTCATTTGTTAGTTATCACAGACAATTTTCAACAATGAATGATATGTACGGAGCTCCATAAGGGACATTAGGGATAACGCTCCCGGACAGAACCTTAGTTTGGAAGTCGTGCTTAGTGACACGACAAATACTTCCAATTGAAATACAAAATTTTGAAAACACGTGTCCCTGATCACGCTTCAATAGATTAAATCCTTGGTTCTCAAAGTTGGGTCCGGGGGTCCGCGGCGCGTTGCCAGGGGGTCCGTGAAGAGCTTGTTGGTACAACATAAACATACCGGTATTTATGGAAAAAATGCTGCGCATGTCATCATTACTCCCGTCTGCGTAATGTTAAACCTGTTACGTAGTTCTTCAAGGAAAGGTTCAAAATCCGGGATTGCTTTTAACTCAGTTTATTGTTAAAGTCTGCATGTTTCGGCATGGTAACTGGCTATGGAACGAAAGTCTAGGAATCGTGTAGAACACGTGTGAGAGATAATAACTCTAGCTACTTTCAGCCACGGGCAGAGAGGCCCGTGACTGTCCGCGGGTGTCGCTGAAAATCTCTAACGCTCTTCCCCTCCGGTCCTCAGGTAGAGACCGTCAAGTGGGCGTGGCCTAGTGGGCGTGGCCGGGGTGCCGTAATGGCTTCGGCTTCTTCATATATTTAAAAGGCGCTACCATCTGTGGCTGGAGCAGCCTCCAATAAGGTCTTGCTCCCCTTGTGGCTATGTATAGTATTTACGGCTTATATGTTTGGTCCTGCTTCATTGGGTCTATGTGTGGGTAGCTTAGATTCTTAAAATACGTAACAAACCAATGAACACTCGGCTTTTACATTACGTCAAACTCCCTCAGGCTTTACCTTCACATCTCGCACCTAAATAACTAAATAAAAGCCAATTAAACAGGCGCATTGTGTTCAGCCCTCCCCCTGCTTTAATTTTCGGCCAATAGTAACTCTGTTGCGTCAACCTGTCAACGCATGCTCGAGTCTGAAAACTTTTAAGTTGCCTACTGAGGAGAATCCACGATGGATAAATATTTAAAAAGGCCTAATACTGATAATCCTAAACAATGCGGAAAAGTGAGGAGGTACGAGGAAAACTACATTGCCTTTGGATTTATTGAGAACAGTTGTGGGAAGCCGATGTGCGTTGTGTGTCTTCAAGTGTTAGCGAACGAATCAATGAAGCCCGCTAAGCTAAAGCGTCATCTCCTAACCAAGCACCCGGAGCACAGTGATAAATCAAAGGAATTCTTTGTGAGGAAAAGTGAAGAATGCATCCATCAACGATCAAAACTCACTAATTTGGCCACAACGTCTGAGAGGGCACAGAAGGCTTCATTTTTAGTGGCTCAGCAGATAGCAAAATGCAAGAAGCCTCATACCATCGCACAAGAGCTGATCCTCCCAGCAGCAGTGGGGGGCGCCGAAAAGGGGGGGTAAAGGAGACGGATTCTAGGGGCCCATGATGGAGGGGGGCCCAGAGAGGCCCCTAATGATGATGAAATTATAATACAGAAAAAAATAATGACACTAAGTTATTAACTAACATATAATCACACATGTTTTATTTTCCATGTCCTGGTAACAATTCCTTTATTTGTTTTGGAAGCATCAACCCCTGCAGGGCCCCCCCTTCCCCCCCTCTATTTACGTAAAAGGGTTCAGTCCGACTCGATCAGCTGCAGCCGGTAGCGCACCGGCGATTTGTCACAGACAGCGCGCCACAGCGGGCAAAGCGGAGGAGACAGCAGTATGCCTCAAAAATCAGGCAGCCAAAAAAGAAAGGAACATAAATGAAGAGAGGAGAAGGAGTTGAAGGGTCGACAATATGTCACCCAGTATTTCCAAAAAAAAGGTGAGTTTGTTGTGGTGGAAAGTTATGGATATTAACTTTGTCCCTGTCTGTGGTCTATAAGCTAGCTCACTTTTCTCACCATGTTAGCTCAAGAAAACTCTGGATTTTTACATTTTACTGCTATATTAGTTAAATAATCAATCCAGTCAAACATTTATCAAGCTGTTCTTATTCAATAATAGTTGATCTCCCCTCTGTCAAAATGATGCCTCATTCTGAACAGAGTCAAGTGCACCAGAAGCTGCAGCAGCTGTCTGTCAGCCCCCAACTCCCCCTGCCCCTGAATCAGCCCCAGTGCCCCCACATGAGGAAGGAGGTGAGCAGCTGTGTGTGTTGAAATAATAATAATAATAATACATAATACAAAATATAATACATTTTACTACTGTCTCAAAACAATACAAAGATGAAGGTAATTCATTAATTAAAATGAATTAAATAAAAGGCATTTTGAACAATTGTAATGGTTTAAAAAGCATAAACCCTTTTAAAAAATGAAATAGAAGACGTGCAGTAAGAACAGAGGAGAACATCTGTGGTGTGTGCAGCAGACTGGGGTGACTGCTCTCAGTCCAATCAGAGAAGTTTACATGTTGGTGACTATGCTATTACAAATAGTTATATTATAGGAAATCCTATATAATTAATGGATGTCATGTACACTCTACAGAGCCAGGTCCAGGACCCTCTTCTGGTTTGTCAGGGAGGGATGTGGAGGAAGTGGAGGAAGAGATGGAAGAGTGTACAGATGACAGTGAGAGTGCAGAAACACAGGCGACAGAGAGTGAGGGCGAAGAAGTTGAAAGGAATTCAGAGGAGGATGGGCTGAATACAGAAAGAGCCAGAAAGACAACAGAGAGGCAGGAAGAACAACAAGCTGATGTTCAGGTCTTTGAAAGGGAAGAAGATCATTTGACTGATGACCCTGGTTTCTGGCCAGCAGCTTTAACTGATCAGGATAGGGAGAAGATAGTAAGGAAATTGGCCATGAGAGAGAAAGAAGTAGAAATGCCATGTGATTCAAAGGGGAAGCCATTCCCTGACTACCTGAATTATACAAAGGCAGCAAATAAAAGAGAAAAGGTAAACAGAGACTGGCTGACTTTTAGTCAAAGTAATAATTCACTTTATTGCATACCATGTGTGCTTTTCTCCCATGCACAGAAAAAGCCTTCCACTAGTGCACTGACCAGTCAAAATGGGTATAAAATGTGTGATGTGAAGTGGCGTCGAATGTACAATAAATTCCCAGTCCATGAGAGGAGTGAGGCACATAGAGATTGCTACTTAAGATGGAAAAATCTGCAAGGATCTGTAATGAAAGATAGAGGTGTGGATTCTCTGTTAAATAAGGAGTTGCAAACAGAAATAGAGAAAAATAGAGCCATCTTGGAGAGACTCTTAGACGTAACCCTACACTTGGCCTCAAGAAACCTGCCTTTCAGGGGCAAAACCAAAGACCTAGATGACATTCATAATGGCAATTTCCTAGGCACACTGGAGCTCTTGTCACATTATGATCCTCTGCTGAAAGAGCACTTTCAAAAAATCAGGGACAACAAACAAAAACAAAAAGAAGGAAAAGGAACCAGGCTAACACATTATCTTAGCTCTGACAGTCAGAATGAGTTTATCAACTTATGTGGACGACGAGTTCTGAAAAGAATTCTGCAGGAACGGGAGGATGCCATATATTATGCTGTCATCTGTGATGCCACACCAGACATTTCCCATACGGAGCAAAATGTGGTGCTACTACGGTATGTTAAATATGACAAAGAAAAAGATGAGTGGGATATTACGGAGAGGTTCCTTGAATTCAGGGATTTTCTCAAAAAGACGGGGAGTGAGATCGCAGAGATGATTGATGCAGTTCTTCGTGACCATGGGATAGACATCGGTGATTGCAGAGGGCAGGGCTTTGACAACGGGGCTAACATGTCAGGGAAAATAAAGGGAGTCCAAGCTCAAATACTGAAGAAAAACAAGCTGGCTACTTATTCACCATGTGCCTCCCACACATTAAATCTTGTTGGTGTGCATGCTGCACAGTCAAGCCCAGAGGTATCCACATTTTTCGGCTGCATAAATCGCCTGTACACATTTGTAAGTGGCAGCCCAGAGCGTTGGGCCATCTATAAAGAGCAAACAGGTTGCTCATTGCATCGCCTATCTGATACCCGCTGGAGTGCAAGGATTGAGGCTGTTAAACCTGTGGCAAAGCACCTACCTTCTGTCCTCAAATCCCTTGATAGCATAGTTATGACATGCAATCTCACCAGTGAAGCAAGATCAGAAGCTAATGGTTTGAGGAAATACTTCATGTCATTTGATGCTGTTGTTCTTCTCACTGTCTGGCTGAAGGTACTGCAAAGTATTGACAACAGGAATGTTATTCTCCAGTCAGGAAAAATATCACTTGACATAGAAGCAGCCAATATCAGAGACTTGACAGAAGAGATGCAGTCTCTAAGAGATGCATGGGACACTCTCCTAGCTGAGGCAAAGTTGATAGCTGGGGAAATTAATGTTACACCTCAGTTAAGCAAGGAGTCCAGCCGCCAGAAGAAAAGGCGGAGATTCCATGATAAAACCGCTGAAGAGGAGACAACTCAGGAGAGTTCAGAAACAGTGTTTCGGAACACTGTGTTTTATACAGCCATGGACAGTATCATCTGTGACTAGGTTCCGGGGCATTGCACATATTGTCAACGAGTTTTCTGCTGTTCTGAAAGTTGGGCAGATTAGTGAGGGCAAAATCTCTTCTGTGTGCCAACCACTGATCACAAAGTATTCTAGTGATCTTACTCCTGATTTTGAAAATCAAGTAAGACACCTAAACAGTGTATATGCAGCCAACTTCCCCCCTAACCTGTCCCCTCTTGAACTCCTGAATGCAATTTGTAAGCTGCAGCTGCAAAGCATCTTTGGAGAAGTGTGCATCGCCTTGCGCATATTTTGCACCCTGCCATTTACTGTTGCTGGTGGTGAGAGAGCGTTCAGTAAACTAAAAATGATAAAAAAAAACTATTTGAGGTCCACAATGTCTCAGGAAAGACTTTGCAGTCTTGCCATGCTGTCAATTGAGAGTCAGTTGGCTAGAAAGCTGGACTTCAAAGACCTGATAAGTGATTTTGCACATGAGAAGGCTCGGCGTTGGGCTTTTGGTGAGAAGAGTTGAGCAAGGACCAGTGATTGAAAGGTTGCAAAAGGAAGCTTGACTCAGTCGGCAACGTTATATTATATATATATTTGCCATTCTTTCATATATTAAGTTCTACTTAAATGATGAGAAATCATATATGGCCATTTTGTATTCTGATGGCGTTTTTGTTTTTGCTGAGATTTTTTTCTCTCCACTGATTATAATTGCTATTTTTTCATGGAAGAGTTTATTTCCAATTTAAGAATCAGTGGTGCAGCAAATAAATGACTCAAAATGAATTCCATTGTATTCAGAGTGCTCAGTTCTTCCCCTACTGTACATGTCAACTGTCATGCTGTTCTTCTTTCACAAATATGGTAATGATAGTCAAAAATACCATTAAAATGCATGTGTGAGATAGTGCTCGGGACAGAGGCAGCAAATAAATTAAAAAGCATACCCCTCTCCGATGACACCGTGAAGCGGAGGATCTGTTAAGGTTGCTACGGGTGCAGGCAGGCAGGTAGGACCCAAACGCAGACGGTATTTCAGGAAACTGCACTTTATTCAGGCCTAAAGGCTAAGGCACAGGAATCAGGGAACTCGGGAGACAACAGGGAACTCGAGAGGGAAAAAGGAACTCGGGAGACGACAGGGAACACGGAACACGCAGGACTAACAACCACAATGACAGCACAAGGAACAAAGGAAAGACGAGGGCTTAAATAACAAACACAACGAGGAACAGCTGAGACACATTAGGGGAGGGAACAGTAATCAACACAGGAGGGAAACACAGGGAAACACACACCATGACAGTACCCCCCCCCTTAAGGGTCGACTCCCAGGCGACCCACGACAAGCAAAACAATGAAAGTCAAACCCAAAACGGGTGGGTGGAGGGGCGCCAGGAGGGGGGAATCAAAAAAAATAAATGGACTGGTACAGAGCCGAGGGACGTCAGGCGGGCGGCCAGAAAACTGCCCCAGGGCAAGGCAGGGAGCCTCAGGCGGACGGCCTGGGGGGCAAGCAGAGGCAGAGTGAAGGCGGAACCCTTCAGGAGGCCGGCGGCAAGGACGATGAGGGCTCAGTCCCTCAGGAGACCTGCAGTGGCACAGAACCCCCTCAGAAGGCCGGCAGCGGTGAAGGCGGAACCCTTCAGGAGGCCGGCGAAGGCGAGGTAGAGGGCGGGTCCCCTCAAGAGGGAGGCCCGGTAGAGGGCGGGTCCCCTCAGGAGGAAGGCCAGGTAGAGGGCGGGTCCCCTCAGGAGGCAGGCCAGGTAGAGGGCGAGTCCCCTCAGGAGGAGGGCCAGGCAGAGGGCGGGTCCCCTCTGGTGGAAGGCCAGGTAGGGGGCGGGTCCCCTCTGGTGGACAGGGTAGAGGGCGGGTCCCCTCTGGTGGAAGGCCAGGCAGAGGGCGGGTCCCCTCTGGTGGAAGGCCAGGTAGAGGGCGGGTCCCCTCTGGTGGAAGGCCAGGTAGAGGGCGGGTCCCCTCTGGAGGAAGGCCAGGTAGAGGGCGGGTCCCCTCTGGAGGAAGGCCAGGTAGAGGGCGGACCCCCTCAGGAGGAAGGCCAGGTAGAGGGCGGACCCCCTCAGGAGGAAGGCCAGGTAGAGGGCGGACCCCCTCAGGAGGAAGGCCTTGAAGAGGAACCCCCCTCAGGACGGAGTGGAGGAGGGCCCCCACAGGCAGGAGCGGAGGGCGTGCCTCCCCTGGACGGTCTGGAGGGCGGGCCACCTCCGGCAGGAGCAGAGGGCGGACCTCCACAGGCAGGGGAAGAGGCTGGTAGCTAGGGACTGGGGGCAGAGGCTGGTAGCTAGGGACCGGGGGCAGAGGCTGGTAGCTAGGGACCGGGGGCAGAGGCTGGTAGCTAGGGACCGGGGGCAGAGGCTGGTAGCTAGGGACCGAGGGCAGAGGCTGGTAGCTAGGGACCGGGGGCAGAGGCTGGAGCGGGGAACCGGGGGCAGAGGCAGGTAGCTGGGGATCAGAGGCTGAGAGCAGGAGCGTGGAGGCTTAGGCCGGTCACCAAAGTCCGGTGGCAGTGGCATGTAGCTCTCAGGCCAAAAGGTTGTGGGGTTGAGCAGCTCGACTGCCCACTCGGGTAAGGCGTCCTCCAACTCTGGCCTTGACGCAACAGCCCTGCACATACGCCCCAACACAGCCTCCTGCTCCTTCCTGCTGGGAATGTTCTCCCAGCCATCCATAGCTAGGATTATCGTCACCAACAAATCCTCCAACTCACGGAAAAACAGAGCGTCCGCTGGGTCCAAACTTGGTGCTGTCATTGTGGTTGCTTGTGGTTTGCTGTGGTTGTTAGTCCTGCGTGTTCCGTGTTCCCTGTCGTCTCCCGAGTTCCCTGTCGTCTCCCGAGTTCCTTGTTCCCTCTCGAGTTCCCTGTTGTCTCCCGAGTTCCCTGATTCCTGTGCCTTAGCCTTTAGGCCTGAATAAAGTGCCGATTCCTGAAATACCGTCTGCGTTTGGGTCCTACCTGCCTGCCTGCACCCGCAGCAACCTTAACAGGATCGATGACCTGTCGGATGATATCTTATCGCAGCTTCTGGAGAGACTCGTTTTCCATACAGTTGGACAAATCAACTGATGTGGCTAGCGCAGCACAGCTGATCACTCTTGTTCGCTACCTGTGGGATGGAGCCATTCTGGAGGACTTCTTGTTCTGCAAAGAGGTCCCTGGCAGGACAACTGGCGAGGAGGTATTCAAGATCCTGAACGAGTTTTTTGAGTTCCATGAGATGAGTTGGGAAAAATGTGTGGCTGTGTTTGCACTGATGGAGCTGCAGCAATGACGGGCCGAAAGAGCGGCGTTGTCGCTCGGATAAAGGCAGTAAATTCCAAAGTGAAATCTGTGCACTGTATGCTGCACCGGCAAGCGCTCGCCTCCAAAGGTATGGAACCAGATCTGCACTTTGTGTTGAGTACAGCTGTAACTGAAGTTAATTTTGTTAAGTCGAGGGCATTGCAGTCACGTTTGTTTGGGCAACTTTGTCGGGAGATGGATGCGGGCCATGACACACTGCTTTACCATTCTGAAGTAAGGTGGCTCTCTCGTGGGAAGGTGCTTCAGCGGGTATTCGAGCTACGCAGCGAGATGAGAGTATGTTGCCAAATTGGCATATCTTGTCGATGTATTCAACATTCTCAATAGCCTCAACCTCTCCATCCAGGGACGCTATGCATCCATCCTTGACGTTAGCGACAAAATAACTGCTTTTATGAGGAAAACTGAGCTATGGAGAAGAAGACTCCAAGATGGAGTGACCGACATGTTCCCGCAACTCACGGATTATCTTCACGCAAACAACCAGTCAGTTGCTGCAGTGAAAGAGGTAGCCACCTCTCACCTCACTGCACTCAGCAAGCACTTCAAATCGTACTTCGCGGACGTGAATACTGATGCTTTGCGAGATCCCTTTGCGCCAGGAGTAACATGCAGCGGCCTCACTAGCAAAGCAGAGGATGAGTTGGTGGACTTATCTTGTGATCGGACTCTGAAGGCCCGATTCCAGCAGGTAAGCCATGTAGACTTTTGGCCCTCCCTCTCACGTGAGTATCCTGAGCTCACAGCACAGGCCATGCAGGTATTGCTACCATTTCCTACTACCTAGGCTACTTATGCGAGTCATCGTTCTCAACTTTGACTGCAATGAAGACAAAGTACAGAGCTCGTCTCCATGTAGAGAGTGATATTAGAGTCTGTTTATCGTCCATCACGCCAAGACTGGACAAACTATGTAGTGAGAGACAGGTACACCCATCTCATTAGTGACACATTAATCTTCTTAATATGGGGTGCCTATTCATCTCTCTTTCTGTTTAAGAGTATGCATTATTGTCACCTTATGTCAGTGCTTTTGTATTGTCTGTTAACACTAATTGATTTGATTAATCAAAGAGTTGATATTGCACTTGTTACATTGTGTTCCACTGTGTTTCTACAGTTAATTGTATCTCTTCTCTCTCTCTCTCTCTCTCTCTCTCTCTCTCTCTCTCTCTCTCTCTCTCTCTCTCTCTCTCTCTCTCTCTCTCTCTCTCTCTCTCTCTCTCTCTCTCTCTCTCTCTCTCTCTAAAAGTTAAAAAGTTTGATTCTCTCTGTACCTGTTACTGCATCAGTATTTTTTTCATTGTTTTTTAGCACTTTACTTATCAAAAAGCCTTTGCACTATTGTTGCAGTTAATTTTTATTTGTTCAATATATATATTGTCTGTTACATCAATGTTTTTTGCACTGACCGTTGTCACTTTCATTCATTGTTATTTGCTGTGATGAATTACCAAATGGCCCAACTATTTGTGTGTATGTGGGCGAAATTTTTATACACACATTTATAAAAAAATAAATAAAAAGAAAAGTAAAATTTGTTTACATATTTATGCCAAAATACAATAAAATGCTTATTTAACACTATTGTGGTATTAGCACTGAATGATTGAAGCATAAAAGAGTTCAAAAGCATCTAACAGAAAAAATAGACATGAGCCTAAATTATTACATTTGTGTTGCGGTTATGAGGGGGTCCTTGAAATAAATTCTGCCCTATGGGGGGGTAACTTTAAAATTGATTATAGATGAGACTTCTCATTCAATTATTTACATGTCATTCAAAATATACAGTACAATGTTTTCAGTATACAGAATTACAACTCCGGAAAAAATTTAGGGACCACTCCAAATGTTCTGTGTCTCTCGTTTTAATATTTATAGGTATACGTTTGAGTAGAAACACTATTCAACAGGGATGTAGCCTTTTAAATCAAGTGGTCCCTGGAAGTTGGTCATCACACAGCAGACGGTCCACAGCTGGTTGACTGTCCCAGACAAGGTGAGAGGGACAGTGCGTTCCCAGATGCGGTATTCCTTGACTCTGCGTATTGCTCTTTCCACAAGGATTCGAAGTCGGGCGATTGCTTGTGTTTTCAGAGCAACCTCTCCGGTGAACTGCGCTGTGGTTAGAGATAAGTTAATTAGTATAATTATTATGAGTGCTTCAGTACATCTTAAACATTTGTCTGCATATCTTAATGGTCACATTTGGGTCACAGTTTTAATTTGAAATGTTCATTCCTTTCATGCCTACCTGTCATCTTGAAAGGTGGTATAATCAGCGTTGCCCCAAGGTCAGCTAGTGTAGTAGGCTGAATATATTTTGATTTTTATAATAATATTGACTGATGCAAAAAAACGGTTTACAAGCTATTATTTTGAGTCAAAGGTATTTATTTAATGTGTTTATTTTGGTCATAAGCCATTCTCAGTATTTCCCTATTTTGTGTATCTTTAGGTGCGTTTCTATCCCCCTAATTTAATGCGAACTTTGAAGTATCGAATCAGTAAACGGTGATGGAAACACCAAAATTCGCATCAAAATCCTCTAATTCGCAAAAAAGTTTATCCGCTCGCTTGAGGTGGTTTTTGAGAAATGCGAAACAGAGTAAATTCGCAAAATGGGAGATGGAAACATTTTGCGAATCAGCTGTGACGTAGCGAACTTTGAACACACAGGACTGACAGTCTTTCCAATTTCCGCATAGCGACCGGCCATATTAACCCTGCCGACATCAACGTGTAACGTCATCACCCTATTCCGCTCCAACCACTTGATGGAAACGCACCTAATTCGAATTACTTTTTTGCGAACTTTCTAAAGATTCGCATCACCTTTTAGATGGAAACGCAGCTAATGTGACTATGTTTTCTAACAGTTTACAGGATTCTATGGTCTTAAACAGTACACGATTAATCTATCATCCTGTGATCAGTGTATTTTGGTGAGCCGGTGTGGGTACCAAATCGAACCGGCTGCCAGATCGACTCGGGGTCCTAGATGCGCAATGACGCACTTCCTGTAAACTCTGTCTTTTAAATGCGCATGCGCGTTTCATTCATTCCCATGGTTAAAGAAGTATTAACAATCTTCTTTTGTTTTCTGATCTATGAATAATAATCTAATGTACAAAGATTGATCAGATGATATTTTTGGCTTTAGATTGATGGCTAACGTGACCTAATAAACATTAGGGGGTGGGGGGGCTTTCATCAATATAGGATTGGTTTTGTAGGTGATAATTACCCTATCCCTAATACCACGGCATTAAAACAATTCTCACATTTATTTTCACAGAAATGGAAGCGTTTTATACTGAAGTAAAGCATTACCTGAGGCTAAACCAACAGCCTAACCACTACTGCCCTAAACCCAGAAGGCAGGAAGGGCTACATAAGGAGATCTCAAAGTCCTACCTTCTGGGGTAAGTCAAAGTGTGTCAAATGCATTTGAGACAGTTTATCTGAAGTATTCTGTCTTGGCACTATTTCCTTTGCTTTTTTACCTTCCAAGTACTGCCCAAAATATTTGCTTGTATTTAACCTATATTTGTAACAATGAGCTTTTCAGCCCTGAATAACAGTAAAAGCTATTTGATAATTGATTGCATGCATAGTATACTACACTTTCCATTGAACAATTACCAGTTACCATAAATTGACAAATTGTATAATGTAATCAAATGCTCCCACACTAGCTGCTTTCAGACACACGTGTAATTCAATTTCACTAGATTTCCTGAAGCTACTTGTTGTCATAATGTTACCTACATACATATTCATAATTGAAGTAGGGCAGATGAGGAGTTGTATTATAGGCACCAAAACCATACGAGGTTGGTTGTGTGCACCAACGAGCGGGCTTGTGATGTCCTCATGGAGTGCCACGACAACCTGGGCACTGGAGGTCATCCAGGGAGGCGCAGGACCTTGGACAAGATCATGGCGTCCTACCACTGAGCAACCTTGCGAGAGGATGTGAACAAATGGGAGAGTTTTGGGACTTTTTGAAAGGTGAGTTATGAAACTGAACCCTCCTTAAATTGGAACAAATATACAGGGTACTTGTCTTTTTGCTTTGTCATACTCATGCAATACAATGGTACCAGTAGATCTTGATGGAACTTTACTTTAAAGGTTGATGAATGTCCCCGCAGTCAGCGTCATGAGGTGATGAAGACTGTGGCACCTGTCCTTCATCCAATTGAGGCATGGAGTGTCCTTGGGGTTGACCTAATTGGCCCCCTTCCCACTTCCGCAAAGGGCAAAAGGTAGCTTTTATGCATGGCTGATGTATGTGTGTGTATGTGCATATGTATATATATCATTTAGAGATAGTCAATGCAAAAGATTTGGTTTAAAGGAAAACTAGTGACAGGGATGGAATGTCTATTAACAATTTTTACTACATACATAACATGCATTTTATGTTGCAGATTTATTCCGACAGCAACAGACCTTTTCATAAAGTGGGTTGTGGCAAAACCCCTGTGCACCAAAACAACCATTGAGGTATCCAGAAAAGTTCTCCTCGACTTCGGTCTGATGGACCGAATTATAACAGACCAAGGACGGAAATTTGTGAATGAGGTACAGTTATGTTTATAGGCAAGCTGGATGGAATATATAAGCTGGATGGAATAGATTCCGAGCGCTACCACAGGGGGTACTGTGATAAAATCGGCCGTCCAAGAGCATAGGTACATTTCAGTTGTAAATATGGAGACAAATCCATGAAGAGAATAATTGTATGAAGTTGAAGGACTGAAGATAAATACATCTGCACACCTCTGCTTCTTTCAGATGGCATCCCCCACCCCCCCTTCCCGTCCAGAGGAGTGGACACTGGGCATCAGTGCCCCTCTCCCCTACCCCCGTCGGGTGTTACCCCCGAAAGGACATCGGCCCTGGAGGGAACGTCTCCCCTGTGCTCCCCGACTACGGTCTGAGAGCCAAAGAACAGGAAAGGTGTAACACCATGTTTCTTTCTAAATAACTAACTACCATTAGTGACTATTTTTTTTTTATACCAAAAAATTATATTCGGGGCTTTAACCCCGAATGAAACATTCTTGTGACGCCGCTCGCCGCTCGCCGTCCCCAAGACAAGCGATAGATAGGTTGATAAATAAATGGATAGATAGATGGAAAGAGGAATAGCTAGATGGAAAGATGTATGGATAGAAAGAAAGATAGATGGAAAGATGGATAGATTGATTGATTGATTGAATGATTGATTGATGGAAAGATAGATAGATGTAAGGATGGAGAGAAACAGACGGACAGACAAGAAAGACAGATAGATAGATATCACTAGATAGATTAATGGATAGATAAATTTGCAATATTATCTAGTCGTCAATTACAAACAAGATTTATAAGCCAAGGGGGTTTATATTTCAAGTATTTTAATGTGGCACATGGGTTTAAGAGCTATTTACAGAAGTCATACAAATACAGGCCTGTACAGACAGCAGGCTCAGAGACATCATACTACATCAATGACTTATTTTACATTTGAATTTTTTTTTATATGCATAACACTTTAAACAGAATTATAGCACCTTTAATCAAAAATACTTGAGTTGGGTTTCTGGAGGACAACATAAGGCCTAGAGATAACGTGAGGTGAGGTTTACAAATCCCTTACTCGGCTGTGCTTGAATGTTCTTCATGGTCATTTGACGAGAAAGGGAAGCCCAACAACAGAAAACAACATGCACTGGCCTCAGAGGCTGTTTTGTTTTACTGGGGCATCATTTAACAATGTCCTTAGGCAAGTATGGCGGAAGAAAACAATTGTGAAGTTATTTACAAGCAATACTGCAGCCACAGGATACAAAGGTAAAAGATGACAAAGAAATCCTCTAGAGACTGCCCCATCCCGCAATGTGTCCAGACTCCAAGCCTTGGTTGCAAGTTGTACTGACTTGATTCGTAACATTGAAGGGCAAGATATTTTACAAAAATCAAATTTCCAAGTAATTTCATCCCTTATTTATTATTTTAGGTATGCCCCGATCTTTAAAACAACCTGTCTATCTTTCAGATATTTTTTTGGTTTCCCTCGGGCCACTGTGGAGATAAGTGAATGGGGATGGAAACAGGAGCCCAAAAACTTTTTTGCCTTAAGCCTAAGAGACTGCTCCGAGTTGCGGTGATGTTGGGGATCCCTGATTGGTCAGGGCTCGGCTTTAAGTGAAGACAAGGGCTCTTCTTTAGGACCTCCTGCTCCAGATGTCAAACTGAGAGCAACGTCTTGTTTCTGTTCATTCTGCTTCTCCGACATGTTCGCCCTGAAACAGCAGAGGGCGTCGTGACTCAATGTGCAGTTTGTTACATTATCCAGCAGAGGCCCTGCTCCGCCAAGTTACGTACAGCGTCAATCCATGGTTCACACAGGTTAGAATTAGAATGACATTAACTCCATCTTTTTGCAGGAGAATTACTTTGCACTTATTCTAAATTGTCAGTTTAAACCTATAAAGCAGTGGTTCTCAAACTTTTCCTACCAGTGTACCCCCTCTGAGATATTTTTTCAACTGAGTACCCCCTTCACCGAAGAAATGAACATTATAAGGGTGCAAATACTCACAATTTATAGAGAAACACGGGCCTGTGCTTCAACCACTAGTACATTTTCTTGATTTTGTATTGTCTACCTTTCAGAATTTAAATTTAATCAGGGTGAAAAATAAAGGATATATAGGCTATGCATTTTTCGGAGTACTCCCTGCAGTACGCCAAAGTACCCCTAGAAGTCCGCGGACCTCAATTTGAGAACCACTGCGATAGAGTATTGAGTGTACTGCATTCAATTGCGAAACAAATTAAGTGTGTACCTTTATTTTTCCCAAATTAATGCAATATGACCCTTCAATATCATCATGTAAGTGATAAAGCATGCCAAAATCTCTGTATGCATTAGCAGGACTACTTTTGTAGCGTAAACATATGAGCTTATTTAGAGTGTAGTTAAAGTAAAAGGAATGCTTTTAACAATCGATAGGGCATATACTGTTAAGGGGTACTAGAAAAGTGATTTGTTAATAAATGCCAAACCAATCCATTCTGAAAACCTGCAAGAGTACAAACTAACCTCAACGGTTAACTTAGACTAGCCCTCCTAACATGTGCACTAGTGCATAATACAGGAAGGAATTCAATATATATATTATATATATATATATATATATATATATATATATATAAAATAAATGGGATTTAACGTGTTATGCAACTTCTACTGCCTTACATCAAACGAGGTCACAGCAGGAAAGGCCTAATTGAATTCCTTCCTGTATAATGCACTAGTGCACGTGTTAGGATGGCTAGCCTAGGTTAACCGTTGAGGTCTAGCCTCTAAACACACGCTGCTGTGTTCTGAGGAGAAGGGGCCTGAGAGATTGAGACTGTGAGGGTTAAAGAGTTGAAGGGAAGGTGGGTGGGGGGGGGGGGGGGGGGTTGAATGGTGACCTTGGCATTGGGGTGGGCCGGATACTGGGCAGGACGTCCCAGCTAGAGGTAGAGCTGTCATGAGATCAGAGGAAACAATCAAGTAACTATGTAACAACTGCAAATCACAAGGGGGCTTTGCTCAATCATCATGCGACTGATCTGTCGCCCTTCTATTGGTAATCTACTCATTAGTCAAACATCTGAAAATAATAATAATTTCTTTATCACACACGACAGCGTTTCGTTGAGGAGGCGGAAGTAGAAACAAATATGTTGTTAAATCTGAAAATAGGATTTGTTAAAGTATTATTCATAATATCCCCTCTTTCCCCTACCAAAGTTCTAAAATAAACCTTCAAATTTGGTTCTAAGATAAGTAATTCAAAATTAGGTATAATTATTGAGAGAAATCGTAATAGTTTTGGTAGGACAGTAAAATCACATAATGAATGGAGAAACATGAAGACATCCTTGAGACATCCACTTTTCTAGCCTCTCTTTCAACTCCTTCAGTCATGGAATGTTCATAATGAAGGCTAGTTACTTATCATACATGCATAGCCATATTAATTCAGCTGTTGTCAATGTTTCGGCACGCAAGTTTTGATCTCCACTGAGTTATTTTTGGTACATGGATCAGAAAAGGTGTACAAACGGCGCAAACAAAGTTTAAATGTAATTAAATGGATTTAATTGTCCAGGCTAAGGATTATTTAGCTTTGCGCATTTAAGGTTTTTGTAATTACATAGAAATGTAATGATTCCATATATCCCTTTGCCTTCATCATTGGAGATCTTCACTTGCGGCCATAAGTTACATTCATGTTAAATCAGTCACATCTGAGATGCTTCTAATGGGTTGATAGTAGAACAGGTATTATAGATCAGGCCACCTGTTCACTGCTCTCTCATTGCGGAAATGTTTGAGAAATCTGTCAAAAGATAAAACAGTGAATGAATGAAAGGACACAGGCAGCTGTGTTGGATCTCATGGAGTCCACAGTTTCCAAAGCGCTTGCTCTTACAGTCAGGCCCCACCAGCCCTCACAACACCAAAACACGACAATACCCACCACCACCAGTGTATGTTGTGAACTTGTGTGTGTGTGTGGTGTGTGTGTGGTTTGTGTGTGTGTGTGTGTGTGTGTGTGTGTGTGTGTGTGTGTGTGTGTGTGTGTGTGTGTGTGTGTGTGTGTGTGTGTGTGTGTGTGTGTGTGTGTGTGTGTGTGTGTGTGTGAGTAGCGAGAGGCCAGTGTGTGCGTTGTACCGTATCGTCTTTACGATGAAACGGATGATGACGGCCAGACCCACGCAGCCACACATGACCCCCACAACTATGGCGGTGACCTCACCTTGGGAGAGACACATGGGAAATGGAAATGAGACATGTTCACACCAGCTATACTGAGGAACGCATACACACAGACGCACGCACACGCATGCACACACACACACGCACACACACATACACATACACGTATACATATACACACACAGACACACACACACACATATACAAACGCCACACACACTGTTAATGGGAACACGTTTTACTCCGAAAGACTTCGGTATACTGTGTCATAAGATTAAATGATATACAAAAACATGTTTCCTACACAAGTCTTACCAGAGGACAAATCCTTGAGTGATCCTGTAAAAGATACACAAGGGGGCCGTTAGACATTGTCTCATACAGTTCATAAGAATTGGTTTGGTCGGATTTTGATGATTGTTTTCTTTGAAGCTCATGAATGGTCGACGTTGTGACAGCGCTGTTGGTACAGCAGCTCGTTAGAAAGAACGCACATTCTTTCGCCTTTTGTCGTTCTCTGTCCCACTCTGTCCCCCTCTCTCTCTCCCCTTGTCGCTCTTTTTTCTCTCCCCCCACACACGTTTTTCTCTGTTAAACTCACGTTGCAACAATGGAGTCAGTGTTTAGTTTTTGCTAATCCTTTTGCTAATCAGCTTGCAAACAAACACTGCCCCCCCCCCATCACATATTCATCCCATCCTCTCCCCCCCCTTTCTTTCTCTCCCTCACTGTGCTTCTCTCTCACTCGCTCTTCCTCCCTCTCTCGGAGTCCCATAGTCACTAGTTGTAACATGTTCCCTCTGCCATTTAACTCTGGGCCGCCTGTGCTGGTGGCCAAAGCTGACCTGCAGCGACACCCAAGACCTTCCTGCTCTACATTTGTAGAGATTCATTCCTTGTAAAATGTACATTTTGATTCTGAATTTCTTTAAGCCATTTGTAATCATTGTTCAGCTATATCTTGTTAGACCTCACCCCTCTCTCTCTCTCTCTCTCTCTCTCTCTCTCTCTCTCTCTCTCTCTCTCTCTCTCTCTCTCTCTCTCTCTCTCTCTCTCTCTCTCTTCTCTCTTCCTCACTCTCTCTCTCCCTCTTCCTCACTATCTGTCTCTATCGCTCTCGTTAGACCCCACCTCTCTCTCTCTTTCTCTCTCTCTCTCTTTTTCTCTCTCTCACTCTCTCTCTCTGTCTTTCTCGCTCTCGCTCTCCCTCCCCCCCTATCTCTCCCTCTCTCTCTAACCTTCTGAAAAGGAGGTGAGGACCACCCTGTTGTTGGGGGGCTGGGTGGAGCGGTAGTTGTCTTGGAGGAGCATCTTGTCTGGTTCCTCTTCTCTGCTGGAGTACAGAGACGTCTCCAGCTTCAGCAGCTGAGCAGGGAGAAGGGGGAGGAAGAGAAAAGTGAAGAGGACAATATAATACAAGAAGAAGATCTATAACAATAAAAACACACACAAGACGAATTTATTCATCCGTTTTATATGTAGAATTATATTAAAGTCCAGTCCTTTTCACGGCAACCCTTTCCTGTCTGACACATTTGCAGTCTCACCATGTCAAACGTATTAGGTAAGTACTAATCAGAGACATGATCTTGTGTCTTCTGTCTGATCTGTGTCCTGACCTGGGCCTGTGAGATGCTGATCCTCTCCTGGAACAGTGTCCAGAGGACGGTCTGGTCGCAGGGCGGGGTGGTCAGGGAGCCCTTGTAGCGATAGTACCGCCACATGTTCCCGGGAAGCAGAGCCTCGATGTTGAAGGCCGGGATGAACACTTTCTGGTCTGCCAGTGATCAGGAAGCAAGGAAAAGCCAAGTCATTCATTCATTCATTCATTGGGTCTGCCTCTAGGGTCAGGCAGAGGGCTACTTCCTGACTTCTCTGGACGGGCCGTGGGCTGCTTGGCTTGGCTCTAAACTTTATTTCCCACAAATACAATTATTAGTAAAAGTGAACTGATGAACTGATCCCAACCAGGGTCCGGGATAGGGAGGTCTTCATTCATGTATGATATAATCAGGGTTAATGCAGGTTATTGAAATGTACACTACAATGTTGAAATTTTGGAAGGCATTCTGAGATCTCCAGTTTGAACTTTGTAACATAAGAAGAATGACTTTAATAGAAAAATAATTATGATATAAGTAAGGGATAATCAACAAGAGGCAGGGCAATAAACAGTTTGATATGTCCGGCTCGTCGTCTTGGGTGGTAACCTTCCACGAGCCGGGCAATTTAAATACTTTAATAATTATGCTTTTTCTTATTTGTATTGCATGCTTATTAAATGTATACTCTGTTTGAGTTAATTTCCCTCAAAAAGTAGTCCCTTTTATTTATGAACACCATTAATTTATATTTTCATGCGTTTTACAATCCAAATATAAAGTTTTTCACAAGCCATAAATTAGTTTCCCTGGTAACACCTGAGGGTTTGACTAATACCTGGAACAATCAATACCCTCCCGTAAGGTTTTTATGCAACGTAAACGTTGTTCACTCCTCCAGTAAATAGGACGGACCTTAGATACGACTTGGCAACGGGAGGTCTCTAGTCCGTTCAGCTATGAGTCAGAGAGCTAACGTTATGGATTGTACATGTTTATAATTCGAAATTCGTCCCAGCCTTATACGGTACCACAGATACTATAGGGTCTATAGCATATAACCGCGTTTTCTGATTACAGTTTGATGCACATTTCACAATTTACCAGCTCTTGTTTTGAAGGCTGAACAGACAATTTGACTGGAACTACTTAGCAGTTGTCCATATATATCAGGGATTGATGGGCACCCTGCAGCCAATCAGAATCGAGTATTCCAAAAAATACAACCGGCGTATTGATCTACTATTTGATGACGCTGTGCTCAGTCAGTAGCAAGTACAACCGACAAGTCAGTGGGCAACATGACGGGTTAATGCCCTCCTCCCAGCCAATCAGAATCAGGCATTCTTAAACGAAGTAGAATAATCAGGGTTAATGCAGGTTATTGAAATGTAAACTACAAAGTTGGAATTTTGGAAGGCCTTCTGTGTTCTCCTGTTTGAACTTTGTAACATAATAAGAATGACTTTAATAGAAAAAAATATATGATATAATCTATGTTAAAAAGTAAAAAACCGACAACAGCTGTTAATCCGATGAGTGAGATCCAATGACTGTTCTCACCTGCGTGTCTAACGCGTCCCAGATAGTTGAGGATGTTATCAAATGCTTGGTTGTTCTCCGGACCTGTCTAGAAAACTGAGATATTAATAAACACTCATTACATCTCTTACCCATCCAGCCGGAGCATTGGCAATATCGAAACCAGAGCAATGTGGAGGATAATAACTGATGCCATGGATAGGTGTCACAGTCACCTCTATGAGGATCCCCAACACAGCTAAGCCGTTCTCCTTGGTCATCGCCGTGGAGATGTTGGGGTAGAGGTCTGAATTGTAGTGGACCAGGTGGAGCTGGAGGTCAGAGGGATGGGGTTTAAGAGGGCTTCACATGGCAATAGTCAAAAGAGTGAATGAAGAGGCATGAACGAATGGAAGAGGCGAAGTATCTTCATATAGCTATCTCTTGATAATCTACAAGACTAGGAAAAGAAAACTGGGAAGAGAGCGGAAAAAAGGGGAGAAGAGGAGATGGAGAGAGGGAGGGGGAGAGAGAGAGAGAGAGACAGGGAGGGGGGGGGGACAGAGAGACAGAGATGGAGGGGGAGAGACAGAGAGAGAGACAGAGAGACGGAGAGGGGGAGAGAGAGAGATGGAGGACAGGCCGCTGTTTTTGGGAGCATGCTTGGTTTGACACAGAATAAGCTTAACATGTTAAATCCCAAGACCTTGAAGTATGGGCTTATTTTCACCTGGTTAGTCAACCGCAGATTACAGAGTTACTTGCGAACCAAAAAAAGGTTTAATACCATAAAACGTATAGAAACCTCTAACTGGGTTAAAGCAGGGCAGTGTTGTTCCTGCAAATGTAATAAGCAATGTACTGTATATATTTTGGAGTAATGAAGACCAACCAACACTGTTACAACAACAATTAACAATTTAAGATTTAGGTTTAGTCATTGATGGAATCAATCCTTCTTATAGTTTAGTTTTCTACAGATTTGATTGATTTAAATCACATCAATGTTTCACGTTCTTTAATTGAACCACAGTATCCTACATGCTACTAAATCCTTAACGGCACGATATAAATCCTTAGAAAGTGTTCCACATGATTCCATACTCCTCTGGAGGAACCCCTGGCCCTGTGATACCTCTGCGTCTGTGCTCTCTCCGTCGATGGTGTGTTCACTGCCCCCATGGCCTGGGCCCCCACTGCCCCAGTGGAGGTGCATCTGGGCAGCCGTGTATAGCCAGGGTAGCCCCCGTAGGCCCATCCAGTCCGGCAGCTCGATCACCACTGGGCGGGAGGAGCAGTAGGAGAATCAGTAAACATGCTCATGGTTCTTGGCTGCAGAGTGGATCAGAGGGGAAAGCTGGTGGAATCTGGTTGTAAAAAAACTTTTAGAAATTGAGTATTTTGTATATTATATCATTTATATGAATATGACCCTTTTTCTTTGGTAGAAATCCAATGCCTGCTAAAAAAGACTCAAGGCGTCTGGTGTTTAGGTGCCAGGTTACCTGTGATGGGTAAGTCCAAAGATCAAACAAACTAACTGGTTGCTTGGAAACCATCCCAGTAGGAGCAGGGGATCAGAATGGCCTCCTGATTGATATACCTGTATGTCCGTTGTTGTAGAGAGAGAAGGGCTGGTTGCCATGCTGGCTGTAGCCCAGGGGGGTCAGCGGGCTCAGTGTAGGGTCGTGTTTGGTCTGAGACGTCACCACGTCAATAGGAGACTGAGAGTAGCCACTACACTCCGGAAAGTACGTTGACCACTGCGATTGGCCCACCAAGCCTTAAGGAAACCATGGAGGGAGATTGACAAACATTTAAGCTGACCAATCACACACTGCCGTTACGCCTCTAGTCATCCATTCATAAAATTGTATTGATTAAGAAAATAAAATCTAACTGTTGCTTCGTTACTGTTCAAATACATACCTATTTGTTATAATCTGCCACACACACACACATTTGTGTGTGTGTGTGTGTGTGTGTGTGTGTGCATTTTTTGCGTATGTGTGTGTGTGTGTGAGTGTGCATTTTTTTGCGTATGTGTGTGTGTGTGTGTGTGTGTGTGTGTGTGTGTGTGTGTGTGTGTGTGTGTGTGTGTGTGTGTGTGTGTGTGTGTGTGTGTGTGTGTGTGTGTGTGTGTGTGTGTGTGTGTGTGTGTGTATGATAGGTGTGTATGTGTGCGTGTGTGTGTGTATGATAGGTGTGTATGTGCATGGCGTTCAGAGCTTGTCCTTTTAAAGTATATTCATAGGATCTTTAGGATATTGCAAACAGGTAGACATAAAGACATAATGCGGGACAGAGTTAACCACAAAAGAAATGCCAAGTGTGTAGGGTAGGGAGAATGTTGCCCAGGCACCAGGAAGAAAAAGAGACAAAAAACAACCCAAGAAAGACAAGGTCGGAAGAGAGCCTGAAGGGGAATGCCAAACGTATGCAAGAATGAAAAGGGGATGCTAGAATGTGCATTGCAAGAAGAACTTCTGCACACCGGTGCTTACATACCAAGTATTTAGCAAGAACACACACACTTCAGACCTATGGGCTCTACTTACTGACCACTCTCACAACAGGCTTATGTGTGCATAGAGGATTATGATCATTCCTGTGAATAGGGGTAAACCATATTTTCTATATTTCCATTCCGTGCAGGAGCCTGCCTCGGAATAACCCAACAAACTGAGCTCTCTTTACCTCTGGGTTCTTCTATCCTCTGGCAGTAGTTAAGAAACAATCCCTCTTAACAAGTTACTCTCTGATAACATACTCTGAGCTCCAGTCAATCCAGCCTCTCTCGTGTCACATGAATACCCCTACATACCCTTACAGAATCACTGACACACATCTGGTTCACTTGGAATCTTTCAACCTGCCTCATTAGTCGTGATACATGCATCCACCGCAGCTTCTACCCCCTACCCCCTATGATACTCCACCACCCCAGACCCCAGCAACCCCAAACATAATCAACCTTCAAAAGTGTTTTCCTGCCTTCCCGCTGTGGGTTGTCATGGATGTCCCCATGGAAACCACAGGCTGCATATTCTGACCAGTATGGCTATTTCACTCTCTTAGCATGCAGTAATTCGACTGAATGGATTTTTGAACAAAGCTACACAAACACTAACACCTACACACACTCACCCACTCACACACACACACAATCATGCCCATAACTTGTGCTTATGTTCATTTCAACCTCGTATTATACTGCCTAATAATATTTGCACTCCTCACCCCCCATAACTGACTGACTGTGTGTGTGTGCGCATGTGTGTGCGTGAGAGACGCAAGCTAGTGTCTATTATGTACTTTTCTCTCCCCTCTGAACTAATGGATGCCCATTCGTTCACATGCAGCTCCCAGCCTCCCTCCTGTGTAAACAGTGTCAGTCTTCCACTAGTTAATGTCTATAAGACTTCAGATGCTTATAAGTCTTGGTCTAAATGTTTTAGCATTATGGGACGGTTTTCTGCTGCTGTTGACCCCGGCTGGGTGATGATTTTCAATGCACATTTAGCAGAGAAGGCCCCTAAAGAAACACAGGCTCCTGGCACTGTGTGTCCCGTGAGCCAAGTGATGTCATTGTACTGAACTGAGACGGTTAGTGTGCGTGCCCGTCCGTTTCCACAATGCCACCATCCGCACAATAGGTGGCTAGTGTACATCCGTGATACAATAAACACACTGGTTATTGTGCGCTGTCACAATGCTGCTTCATCACTCCACCACACCATCTCTCACCCTCACATTTTCTTCCAGTTACACCTGCCTCACATACAAACATACACTCTCTCTCACACACACACACACACACACACACACACACACACACACACACACACACACACACACACACACACACACACACACACACACACACACACACACACACACACACACACACACACACACACACACGCACACACACACACACACACACGTACACAAAACACACAACCATGCACACACACACAACCATGCACACACATGCCTCTCTTCATCATCTCTGCTGTGACTGGTCCTCTGTGATGCCAGCTCCACCAGCTGTAACTAATTCAGATCGAGGGAGAACAAGAGCGGAGCAGAGGAACTGGGTGGTGGGGAGCTGCTGGAGACCGGGGAAACACACCTCGGACTGTTAGCAAGTGCTTACCACGTCCTGATTGGTTCTTAAATAAACCTTGCATGTAAAATATCAAAAGCCAAGCAAGTCACTGTTTGTGTTGTGGATACTAACACAGTACATTGATAAGATGCACTTACCGGTGTAGGTCCAGTATGTTTCCTCTGAAAGAAAATTTAAAAGAGTCAAATTAAGACAAGTACAGTCCTTTGAGTTTTTCAGAGACGATGCATCAGATTTTCTGATTTGTGATACAATCCTATTTGTAATACATTCATACTTTTAAAACCACTGAAGTTGTATCTAATACAACTTGAAGTGTTTTAATAAAACCCATGATGCTACAATGACCTCCAAAGCCCAAAATAAAGAAGGCAAATAGCTGTTGTATTAGTTTAAAGATCTTACCGGCCGCTGGCACTACAATCCATCGGCTAAGGAGCACCGTTAGAGGGAAAAACAGAGCCACCCAGTCCATGTTAGCCCTCCTCACCCATACACAATGATAAAGGAAAGTGGTGAACACAAGGTCCAAATCCCCGTTAGTTAGAGCGAGAGGGGGGGGGGGGGGGGAGAGAGAGAGAGAACGAGAGAGAGAGAGAGAGAGAGAGAGAGAGAGAGAGAGAGAGAGAGAGAGAGAGAGAGAGAGAGGAGGTCAGTGGAGTGAGAGAGAGACTGAGAGGCACTGGAATACATTCGGAATCCACCTGCTCCACTTTGGTCCGAGGGTGGAATGACACAGAACCAGTTCCCAGGGAAAAGAGGAATGAATAAATGGAGAGCGGGGAAAGAGAGAGCTATGTAATGAGAGGTTAAAGTTAAAGGAGTGAGTGGGAATGGTTCCCATGTTATTTTCTGATGGCGGTGTTAACAAAACAGAGGGGGAAGCTTAGGGGCTCAGAGAGGGGCTCGGATCAGGGGACGGCCAGAGGAATAGCCTAATGAGGGAGAAAGAGACTCTTCATTCAATAATTTACCTCTTATTATTCCAAACTGTGTTACTTTTGTTCATTTCAAATGTAAAATTGCGAGTGTATAAGGGTTTGGTTTTCTAACAGTCTGAGGGAATTACATAATGCTAGTGTACGCATAGTTTGATTTCACATAAATAAGGTGAACATTTCACCGAATCTACCACTTTCTGTGTAATATATTTGGGTAGTAACCTGTATGTTGTTGTTCTGATGTTGACCACAAGAGGGAGTAGTGATCCCATGAGAAATTACTGATACCAACTACCCTACCGCCATTGCCTGGACAGATACATTCGGCATCTATCATATAATGATCATAATCATAATAATATGCCCGTTATGGTGTTTCGTGTATACGGCAGATTAAAATATTATTCGAAGTTTTATTGAAAGTTTAAAGCACATTAGCCTAAATTATTAAATAGGCCCGCATTGTATTACCATAAACTCCGGTCATCTTTGGGTCAATAATTCCTAGATCGTGTGGAGGCCAATGTATAATGTCTGTATTCGATATTAGGATTTCATAGACGAGCTGAAGCTTTTGCAATACATTTACAATGTCAATGAACTTCCTTTCAATTAACCCTTTAATTTTGTATGTGAAGTGCAATATTTTGCAACAGTCTGCCGAATGTCCAATTCCAATTGGTCGCCAGCTATCGTCGGGGGCGTGGCATAACACAATTCCCTCTTGGCTATTGGTCTAATTATTGCAGTGGGTGTAGTCATTTGGTTTCATTCACAAATATCCACCGGAACACCGCTTCGTGCAGAACAAATGCTCCTACTACTACTACTACTCTGAATAACACATGCCGACATATTGAGAACCAATGTGACAAGGAAATACCATATGCATACCAGACTGCAAGAACACACTTATGATATGTTTTGTATTCTCAATAAACCTATAGGCCTATTCAACAAGGTGAGCACATTTCGATCACGAAATCTCTTTTTCGAGGAGGTCCTGGCCCAGACCGCAGCAATACAGTCAAACAACATAGCTAATCTGTCTGCAAGAGGTTCTAGGCTGCAGGGGCAGATCACTTAGATGCTGAGCGACGGCTGGTGGTCGATAATGCCGTAGCAAATCCAAACCAAAACCCGTTTATTGGTTATTAATATTGAGATTAATTTATCATTGAATTGACATCTGAATCGTTGGCCACTTCACAAACCCGCCCCCCCTATGTGTTTCCCGTGGCATCGAGTAGGCCTAATGCGAAATACTATAGGCTATATTTCGTATCCTAGTATAGACTCTAGTCTATATGATCAGTCGTATGCACCGGTTCGCATAGGGGTATTTCTATCAGATGATACGACAACGCCTTCTGCACACGCAATTAAAATTAATTAAATGAAAAGACGAAACACTAGATAACATCAGAAAATCGATTGTTTGCTAGGCGGTCAGGCACCCAGTGCAACTTTATGTAAACATTCAATGAAAAATAAACATTAAATTTCTAGTCTTTTTTACACGTAGTAAGTTTCAATAACTCCATACCATTACATATCGACATTCAAGGAGCAAAGATGAGACGTCGTTGTGTGGTGAGAACTGATAGAAAATCGTAAACAACAACAATCGCCGGTGGGGAGAAGCCATTTTTCCATTGACTGGAAGCCTGTTTTATTTATTGTAGGTTACAAAAAATAAAGAAAAGGGCGGCATTGTTGTTGTTATCGATTTTGTATCAGTTCTCACCACACAACGACGTCTCATCTTTGCTGCTTAAATGTCGGTATGTAATGGAATGGAGTTATTGAAACTTACTACGTGTAAAAAAGACTAGAAATTGAATGTTTATTTTTAAGCCTCGAAAGTTGCACTGGGTGCCTTTAAGCGCAGGGACTTGCGTGTGTGTTCAACAACATTGTGTAATAATAAGTTTGTAGAGTTATAATAAAAACCATCATCTGCTGTCTTGTTGGTTCAAAACAATAAACCTGGGGTGCAGCGCTTGCTTTAATGAAAGGTTTCCCACAGCGGCTGAATGGATCTCCTGTCCCACAGCGAGACCTGGTTCCGAGTCTACTGTCCCAGACTGGACCCTGAGGAGGACCTGCTGGCCGGTGGACAATTCTTACGATGTTAGAGAAGCAAGCAATTCTTGCTTCTCTAGCAATTCTTATTAAGAATCTGCAAATCCTCCCTGAATAAGGATTGATTAATGTCAAACTAATGAGAAACAGTCATCCATTCCAATATTCCCTCCGCAGTGAAGGCTGATTCGAGTTCAGCAGGAGAGGCGACTTCTACGTCCACACACATTTTTATTAGAAAAATAAGAGAAAGTCATGCGTCCTGATGAACTCATCTCCATTTAATGATGTTCAAAGACAAGAAAAGCTCTGTTTCTGATTGGTGTTGTTTCGGGTCATCTACAACAACTGACCGAGTTCTGGACCTTGTGACCTCAGACCTCATACCTACATTGTAATGCAGTGGGGTAAAACTGTTTTTTAGTAGGTGATTTATTGTTTATTGTTTTATAGTAATTTCCAACGTGAAACCTCATTCTCCCGGTAACATGTAGCAGACAACAAGTAGTACCGTGTCCCCGAGTACGCTATGTGTGTGTGTTTTTCCACTCAACTAAAAGGCTTGGCTGGATGAAAGCGTTTGAAACCTGAGATGATCCCTGAACCCAATAAGTCAAGAGAATGAGAAGAACTCGGTTTAAAAGAGGACCTCACCTCAGGTGTAGGCTGTCGTCCGTCCAGGCTTACCAACCGTAAAGGTTGGTAAGCCTGTATGGTGTAGGCCTACAGGCTATAGGCCCTACACTAACAGCTTGGACAATATTACCCATTATTTTATAAATACTACACAATTGGTACATCTCTCAACTAAACATGTCATGTAGATCAGAATAAATCATGTGTTTTTGGTTGGAAATACTCCATACTCTAGTTTTTAGTTCACCATTTAGAGATGTGGTCCTACACAACCTAAACATTGATGGACCGTAGTCTAATCTTTGTTTTATTTAAGAAAGAAATCCCATTGACTCGTAGTCCTACCACCAGTTGTACCAAAAGCCACATTTAAATGAGCATTTGATTTGGATTATTTTGCTGTTAAAATAGGAACTCAAGTGACATTCACAACAACAATCGCGTCAAACATGTTTCTAAGTTATTCCCCTTCTTCAACAGATATATGCCTATCGACCTATTCTCATTTGGTGCATGACTGGTATCCCATAGGCTTATAGCAGGAGTATTTTCAGCACTGTCAATACATTGCAGGATGGAAAAGATAGCTGGATGGAGAAAAACACCACTATAGGTCCGGGGTTGGGGAATTAGTGTATGGGGGGATGGGTGGCGCAGGAGGAGGTGGGGGTGGTCTTCGGTGCACCCGTGAACCCAGAGGAGGTTCAACGAGTTTGTGTGTTGCCGTGGAATGCCTGGAGGGAAGTGCCTATCTTCTTGACTTAGTTCACCTTACCTACAGCCTTAACAAACACAAACTGGTGTAGGTGGTTTACTATTACCATTGGTTAGCCATGATGTTTTTGTTTTGCAGCAAAACACACATGGACAAAACGTTGACTGAGTAGTTCATATCTAGGCTATAGGCTACTATAATATAACTACTACCTTGGTCGAAGGCAGAAATGCGCTGTAGGTCAGACTAGGACACTGCATGTTGTGTGTATGTTGCGGGGGCAGGGCGTTGGGTTCATGTGTTCATGCTGCATGGGGGAAGGGAACACGCGCCTGACTGACTGCATGCAGGAGGGAGAAGAGCTTACCCTTAATATTAGACATACCAGTACAACTAAACACATGTCATCTTTAGCAATTAAGGTATCAATGCGATGATAAAAAAGCAACCTGTCCTTGCCTCACATGGCTATACGTTTTGCGGAGTTGCAACCAAGAGGATAACCTATGGCCTAGTCGGTCTTGGGAGTTCAGTGGGTTTACCCTGCAGGTCACTGCCCTTGAATGTTAAGAATGGTGGAGTCTTTTGGACGACGACAAAGAGTATTTGAACAAAAACAGGGTTGACATTTTGTCAAGTCTGGTTATGTTTTGGCAAAAGCCTTATTTGGCCTAAAAAATATTTTTGCCTACTAGACATTGGAACAATATGTAGGCCTAAACTATGTATATCATTTGAAACAATATTAAATTGGAACTTCAATAGGCTACGTATAGTGAATATGTTTATGTATGTATAACATGTATACTCACACACGCACACACACACACACACACACACACACACACACACACACACACACACACACACACACACACACACACACACACACACACACACACACACACACACACACATATATATACATATATATAAACATACATAGATTCAATGTGAATTATATGGCATTCATATGAACACAAGCAAACGCAAATTATGCAATCTATCTATATCATACAAACTCGATATATTCGGTCTATTGCGTAATCTGCCTTTGTTTGTGTTCATGTTGATGTAATATAATTCACACAGAATCAAACAACGTAATGTTTTTCTGGGCGGGGGGAGGGGGGGACATGTTTATATATTTCTGCTCGGCTCCGAGTTGTAGCGCGTGCGTATGTTTACACCGACTCTACTCTGCCAACCCCGGCGAGACATGAGTGGGCCGGGCCCTGAGTGTCTGGGAAACCCTCCAATCACTGGTCGGTGCAGCAATCACTGGTCGGGAGGACTTAACCAATGGCATTCGCAAAAGAGATACGTACAGCCAATGAAATGACACGACTCACGCGCACAGATTGTGGGCACGTGGATCCGTGCACATGTTGACACTCGTAAAACCGTGCAGAGAAAGCACGAGCATAGACTGGACCAATGAGAGAGCAGTGTGCGTCGGCGAGCGGAGACAGGACAGTGAGCGCTCCGGCCGCAGCGGAGTGGAATCTTTTGAAATAGGAACACACTAACCCTCCGTTTACATTTTACCTGGCTGCCGGGGCTTCGGCACCGACTTATTTCGCCTTATAGCAGGTAAGAGTTTGTACATTTTGTTGCCATTCTGGTTTATGATTGTTGTATTGAGGATCTAGGTTGAGAGCATAGTCATTTCCGTCCCGGTATTCTGTGTGTCCTCTCCGGTAGCGTTATGTGTTGTATTGGTATGTTAAGATATACGTTCGTTCGTTCGTTTGTATTGGTTTTAATGTAATGTTATTATTGTTTTACAATAGCATTGTGAAGTTAATACACAGCTATTACAATATTCGTTATAACAGGTTTGCCCTATATATATATATATATATATATATATATATATATATTTGTTTGTTGGAAAAAAAAACTAAAATATATACTGCTTAATAGGCTATTTG
>NC_082387.1:6217433-6278631 GCF_031168955.1 Gadus macrocephalus | reverse complement strand
AAAACCTTTATGAAATTTACGATTTCCCTGGCAAGGATGTCCTCCCGAATATCAGGAAGAACAAAAGTAGGGAGAAAGTGAGAAGGAGCAACTGCCAGAGCGTAGAGAGGGAGGTTACTGTGTGTCGATTCAAGTGGGATGGATAGAGAGAGCTAGACAGGGGGGAGGAGCCACAGACTGCTGGAGGCAGAGGCTAGAGAGACCGTCTCTGCTTGCCCAAGCAGCCCTCCCTCCCACCTCCCATTTGACTCACTCTCTCGTCTCCACTCCTCAAGGAGACATGCCCTAGCATTGTGTGTGCATGTACTAATCCACCCCCGGCACTACTAGCCCCACTCTACCACACCATGCTAACTAGGACACTGATGCTCCTACCATTTTGAAATGGGGTTATTGTTATCTCCTTTTAGGAGGACGGTTTGATACACATACATAGGGCGATAGGAACACAAGGCTGCCCCTCTTATGTTATCATTTTTCTAGACCCTCCTCTTCCGCTTATCTTCCTCTGGCGTTCTGCTCTTCCTGTTTTGCCCAATCACGCGCCTCCCTGCTCTAATCTTGGCTCATGATATGTTGGCACTCAATCAATGTTCAGAACCAAAAACAACAATTCATTCCCTGATGTGTGTCCCTCTCCTCCCTGAAGACCTCCCTGCTCCTTCCCTCGGCCAGCCATGCAGTCCCAGGGCAGCACCTCGTCCCAGCCCTCCTTCGACTCCCTGAGCTCCAGCGACAGCCTCCTGCAGAGCGACTCGGAGCAGGCGGAGGACGACGAGAGCGTGTTCCTGGCGGGCGGCTCCCCCTCCGTCATCATGGATGGCGGGGGCCCTGGCAGCGGCGGTGGAGGCGGAGGCTCGGTGCGGGCCGGCGGGTCAGACAGCCCCGGGTCCCGGTGGACAGACAAGGAGGAGGAGGAGGAGGAGGAGGACAGGGGGTCGGCCGGTGGGAGGCCTGGTGCCGCGGACGGAGTCGCCCAGAGGCCCAAGTCCCAGGGAGACCTGCTCTTCGCCAAGAAGGTGAGCGCAGGCTGGGCGGCTGGGCTCCTCTGCACATGTGGTGGAGCGCTCGGATGGAGAGAATGACATTGCAGATGTTGATGGGAGTTTGTTAAAGAGGGATGGAGAGATTGTGTGTGTGTGTGTGTGTGTGTGTGTGTGTGTGTGTGTGTGTGTGTGTGTGTGTGTGTGTGTGTGTGTGTGTGTGTGTGTGTGTGTGTGTGTGTGTGTGTGTGGGGGGGGGGTGGGGTGGGGGGGGGGGGGGGGAGGGGGTGATCTGTAGTTCATTCAGAGGAAGAAGAGCTCTCTGAACTCAGTGGTAATCCATCTTCCTCTCTTTTTGACTCCCTCTCTGTCTCTCTCTCCTGCTCTCCCCCCCCCCCCCCCCCCCCCCAGTGTGCTGAGCTGCAGGGATTCGTCAACCCCTTATTGGAGCTGCTGACCGGACTGAAGAGGGGACGCTTTGAGCGCGGTAAGCAAAGGCCCTCCACCTGACTTTACTCTTGTATGCATTAGGGGGAGTGGCGGTGGGTCAATAGAGGGTGCTAGGGCGCCGCCCCTCCGTGAAATATTCACTTTAATATATCTGCTAACTATGAATCAACTATTATAAATACGACATAAATCAACAAAAAACTACATAGCTTTTATCCTCGTTCAATTATGTGATAGACCATACTTGCCAATGTCAGCAACCATTTAAATGTGTCTGAACGTCAATGATTTGGGCGAGGCTAGTTATTGATCTTTCAAAATATAGCCCTCCTCAAAGTCAGGGGCACCGGCCACGTTGAAGTCAACGTAAGCTTGCAAACTTTCGCCCTCGGGTCGCACCAGTGTGCGCCGCAGGCCAATGGTGTCACTTTTCTTTTTTGTTATCACAATATGATTGGACAATTCAGCGAATCAATCAAATAGGCTACCTCCCTCAGCAGCATTCGCACAACATGACTACATGTAGAGAAGAAATAGATCGCTAACTAGCAGAGAGTTGTAAGCACTTTCCACCCATTTCAGGGGAGGAATTGGACTCCCCAAGCGATGTTATACTTAAAAGGATCAAGTAAGTTACATATTAATTTAGTTTTTCGGCCTGTAGCATATAAACAAAGTGAAGCAACTGTTTCATATTTCTAACTGCATTTGAAGTAGACATTGAGACTCACAAAAAATGGAAGCTATAAGACAATGATCACGATTTGTCTCAATATCAGAATAACAGCAATGGGTCAATTAGCAATGGCTGGTGAAATGGCCATAAAGTAGGTCTGTATATGCAGTGTAAGCTTGTCCAGGCCCTGCAAGTCAGGATGTAGGCTAGGAATCGGAATGAATCGTAGGTAGTAGGTAATAGGTAGTGGCCATCCCCAAAATGCACCAGAATACAGGAAATCACCAAATTCAAATTTTTATGGGGTGGGGACCCACAGACCTCCCGTCTATTACTGCGCCCCACCAACTTTTTTGATCACCAGTCGCCATTGATTATGGGTAATGTAGCTAATGAATCACATACAAACACACACACACACACACACACACACATACACACACACACACACACACACACACACACACACACACGCACGCACGCACGCACGCACGCACGCACACACACACACACACACACACACACACACACACACACACACACACACACACACACACACACACACACACACACACACACACACACACACACACACACACCTACACCAGTCTACACCAGCAGTAATCTGCCGTATTGACCCGTCATATCGACACGCTCCCGGTGCAGTGTCTGAGCCATGTGGAGGAACGCAGCAGGGCCGTGGCTGCTTCATGAACATTCCCACAGGGCCCTGATATGGAAGTTGCATGCAGTGTGAAATGCTCATCGGTTTTTTTGTGTGTGACAGGAAAACACAACTGCGGTCCACGTCTGCATCACGCCTTCTCAGTGTGTGTGTGTTAGAGGGACATGTATCTTCCAGGTTCCATGCTCTGACTGGAGGTTGTGTTTTTTTGATTGACAGGCCTGACTGGCTTCCAGCAGAGCGTTGCCGTGGACAGGATCCAGCGGATTGTGGGGGTGTTGCAGAGACCCAGTTGCGGGTAAGGATCCCTCTCGTGAAACAAAAAAAAAGACAGACCCCCTGGATTGGAGTACGGGAGCAGGGGAGGAGACGCCGTGATGGTTTCAATCGTATTGAACCACGACTGTTTTTACGAACTGTCAGTTCACTTCGGGTCCATGTAATTTCTCTGACGCTCCATTGTTCCGACCTCTCGGTCGTATACGGACTCCTCCAGCGGCGGTCGGAGCAGAGTCTGCATACGTCAACAATCCCTTTCTCCTCCATGTTGCGTTTCAATCTGGACTTCAGAGAGTCAAAGCCAAAGTTCCTTTCCCCCAATTCCTTCTCCACCATGGCCGAGATAACCCCAACCACGAGTCTTTAGGCCTACTTGTTGCTGAAGTACCAGGGAGTCGGAGAACCCGACGCAGTCTTTAAGATTCATAATATCCGAGAATATCCCCGTCAGTTCGGCCGGGCGCAATGAATGAATAAAGATCGTAAAAAAACATTTATTTTGACAGATGTGGCCGAAGTTACTACTTTACAACCTCGTTGATGACCAACATTTAGAAAGATATGTACTTTTAATTGTTGTGTTACACCTTTCCTTCTGTCGGCTCCAAGACCGTAGTCGAGGAGCACAGGAGAGACGTTCCCTCCAGGGCCTATGTTCTCTCGGGGTACCTTGACTTTGACCGGCAGTGGGTCTGCTTATAGGTCGGAATGAAGCGGCCACCGATTGGCTGGGTACTTTGTTCGTAGTTCAACTAACTTACAACGCAACTATCGTCGCTATCAAAATCCGATTCCAATCGAATTGACCTTATACATGCACACTTAATGAGACTATCAATCGAATAATCTAGGGGTCTTAATCCGACTATGAGTAACCCGATTCGATTCAATTTTAGTCCGACTGAGGTGTATACATGCATCTTAATGATCCAATCATAGTCTGACTAAGCCTATAATTCGATTTTCTTGAGTGTCATGTAAACGCACTGCTTGTTTCATGTTTTATTAAGCGCCGGCAAAGCTAGGTAGTGTTAGCACCTCCATCAGATTAACAAGCAGCCCTAGGGCCTGCGCCAGAATCATGAGGCTGATTACGTGTGTTCCTCTTGTGCTCCAAACAAACCTCACTCTATCCATCCCTCACCTTCTCCTGCCTAATGTGTTCCTGCAGGGAGAAGTACCTGAGCACCCTGCTCCAGGTGGAGATGATGCTAAAGCTGTGGTTCCCCCACGTCACCCCCAGCAGCAGCCCGGCCTCCTCCACCCCTCCCCCCACCCTCAGCTTCACACGCTCCATCCCGCCTCACAAACACAAGGATCAGTCGCATATCCCTGTCAAGGTGAGCGCAAGCAAGAGAAATTGGGTTGTCCTGCACTCTTCAGAATGTTCCCCTGAGAGGTCAGGTATCCGGAACTCATGCTCTACTCTTTGACTTGATTTCCAGAAGCGCAGGCTCAGTTGGACCGATACCGAGTCACCCTCCCCCTCCCCGGTGGCTGTCAAACGCCCTTGCATCACCACCAACGATAACACAGAGAGAAAAAAACACCAAGTGGACAGCCTGCCCTCGCTGTCGCTGTCAGACCCGACCCCGACCCCGGAGGAGGCAGACAGAGACCAGGTGGAGCAGTCGAAGGGAAAGGGCAGCGGGAATAAAGGCAAGCCACCCAACTGCAGTACGGGCCAATCCTCAGAGCCAAGCCTGACATGGGTCCACGTCGCCCCGATCCTGTCCCCATCAACGCATAAGAGCCAAGCAATTTCCACAGCAGCAGCAGCAGTAGGGACGGCAGCAAGCGATATTACAAACGAGCTGGCAGCTGTTTTTCCCGCTCCCATTAGCCCGGGCAGTACTGTGATGCAGGATAGCTCAGTGACCTCCACCACGCCCCACAAGCACCACCAAACTGATCTAAAGATGCCAACCAGCTGCCAAAGCCCACCTGCCGCCGGTCAGCAGACTAAGGGCACAGCCTTGAAGACCTGTCAAAGGGAAACCCCGCCTCCGCCTGTCCCGCCCCCCACCCCCATCGTGGCTTTGCCCTGCCCCCTTAGAGACCTGATGCCCCCAGATTTCACGGAGAACCCACACACTCAGGCTTTGCTTCACAAACGCAGAGCCTAAAGCCGCTGTGTGATTGGGGAGTGGTTGAAGACGATGTTTGAAATGACAGACATTTGTTCCTGTCCAGACCAGAATCTGAACTCTAAAGCATTTCTATGTACTTCAAATCTATCAATCACTTGTGCGATATCGGCCTGATGTTTGCATTTGACTTACAATCAAAATTATTTGCACAAATAGTTGGATTTTGAGAGGGAAAGGAGACTGACACCCAAAGGTTATTAACAAACTATGGATCTTGCAATGATAAATTGGTGAAATTACTTTGATATTCGTTTTGAGATGAAAGGCTAAATAGTAATAATGTGTACAAAAGGAGGTTAAGAAGTCAAAGAAGACGGGATATTTGAATTTAGAAGAATATACTATTGGGGTCAGTGGAATCATGGTGTTCACATCCTGTGAAGACCTAACAAACTTGTGGGTCAATGGAAAATTTCAAACATTTTAAATTGTTTACCACAATATATTCTACCTACCTCCAGGGAAGATTTCATCTAGAAATGGTTTCTGTATGGAGTTACTTTTCTTCTTTGAGCAGAACATCTAGTAAAGTAGTTGAATATATTGTCATCTCCTGAATGTTATCCACGTACTTTGACGGAGAGAGAGCAAAAATTTTCCATCACAGCGATCACAAGGCTCAGACCTTTAGTGTCAAGTGGTTGGTTTTGGTGGAACTCCTAATTGTGTTTGGATGTGCGGACTGGTATTTAGCCGTGCTGGGATCCAGAGGAATGTGTGGTCCAGTCTGATCTTAGGGAGAACAGAAACATAAAACAAAACCACTGAAAGTCAGTTAATTTATTCATGTGATGATCTAACACTGCATATATTTATTGTCTGTATATATTTATTTGGCAGCTGAATAACGCCTGCTGTGTGATAAAGCACAGCTTGGCCTTACATTTGAACGCAAAAGGTGAACGAAAAAATGCTGTGTCCTCATTGGTGACTTTTTAATCGATATCACGAGGTTAAGAAAAAAACAGAGGTCTAACGATTGGCATACTGTGCCTTTACCAAAAAAGAAGGATGCATTAGGGTAAGCATTTGAGGCTTTCAATGCATTCATTGAACATTTTGATTGTCTGCTTGTGTTTTATACAAACTAGTACACAGTCCCTCACAGAAGCCTACGTCCTGTCATCGTATTAATCTCGCTTCCAGTTGTATGTTAGGTAAAGTTGCAGCTATCGCAACCGCAACATTGACTATTTTCAGCTTCTGAGCCAGCTGCCAACCACAGTGTTCTGATGTCCTTATCTTTATAACTGCCTGTAACCAACAAATGTATGTAGTTTAGGATGAAAGTGTACCCTTCCTTTGAACTTACTGAACAAAGAAGGAGTAACACATCTGCACATCTTTGGTGCTCTTGGAAAAACTTGAAAATCACAAGAGAAAATTGTAAGAACAACTATTACATTATCTGCTGCTGCTGTTGGCTAATTATCATCGAGATGTCTGATGAGGAATCACAGGCTGACTCTGTGTTTGGAAATCTGCGAGGAATATTCATTAATGTATGAGTCGGTTTTAGAAATGAATAACAATCAGATATATTCTATCGACTTTTAAAATGTACTGTACATATACAAAATTGGTTTGAGTGTTTAGAAAAAAGTTATCAACTAGACTGGGGGGGGGAAATAGTAAACAGGAAACCTATGTACCAGATTCCCACCACAAGTCACCGCACCATGTGTGAACACAGAGCCACTGGCAGCCGCTCGACGGAAAACTGAGAAACCAATTGCACTATTTTGTCAATTATTTTTTCCATGTTATTATATTTTCTACTCCAGTGACCATTGCTGATGGGTCGCATATGATATCTTTGTTTCTAACTTGCCTTTTCCGGTATTGAAGAGGAGGGAACATCCACTTTCTGAACCCCCCCTTCCCTCCTCTCATTCCCTCCTCTCATCCCTCCTCCCTTACACTGAACTCCTCCACCCGCTCTCCTCATGCTCCCCCCTCCCGAGCACCTAACTATCTTTGCTATTTTTCCATTTTACATGCTATCTCTCTTCTGGATATCTCTTTTTAAATATGATGCAACAGGAAAAAAAACTTTTAATAAATGACACATTTTGAAAAATAACTAGTGACTTTTATTCTCAGTGTGCCTTCATGTGTGTGGGCTGAGTTTTGCTGTCATAATCAGACGGCCAGTCAATCACATGACTTCCACAGAGGTCTAGTATTGTGGCAGGGGCATAGCCCTAACAGCTGGGAAGCTCCATGGGGTGTGGATTTGGGGACAATTTGAACGACCAGGGGACGGATGGGGCAGAAAGGAGGGGTGTGTGTGTGTGAGCTACATGTCTGCTTAGAAGCTAAAGACTAATGCATAGTTGATTAGATAAATGTTTTCTCACTATTACCTTGAGACAGCTTGTGTGGCTGTTTGTATGTGTGTGTGTGTGTGTGTGTGTGTGTGTGTGTGTGTGTGTGTGTGTGTGTGTGTGTGTGTGTGTGTGTGTGTTTGTGTGTGTGTGTGTGTGTGTGTGTGTGTGTGTGTGTGTGTGTGTGTGTGTGTGTGTGTGTGTGTGTGTGTGTGCGCGTGTGTGTGCGTGTGTCTGTGTCTGTGACTGAGCCTCAGTAATCTTGGTTTTGCACGTGGGGGTGGCCTGATCCTCCAACCAGCTGATATTATGAACTAGATAAGCTGTTATTGTGTTTTAAATGTGCATGTGTGTGTATATGTGTGTGCGTGTCTGTTTGGAAGATGGGAGTGAGGGGGTATGTGTGAAATTTGAGTCGTGACTACTAAAGTAAATACATCCTTTTGTCCCAAAAACAACAGCGCTTGGACCTCTTTTCACTGTGGGGGTCTGTGTCCGCAGCCATGCCACAGTCGGCATAGTAACAGAAGCTGTAAGCCTGGCAGTGGTTAAGCTTAATCTGTGGACCCCGCGTGTTGATTTTAGTCCCCCTGAAAGAGATCAGAGGGGAGAAAGTCAGGAGAATTTGCACCCTATTGGTATTGTGGGGTTTGGTTAAATATAAAATGTGTGTGCTGGAGAATTTTGTATCGATGCCTGTTTTATAGTCTGAATGGAAACTGAAGGTACGAGTTGGGAAATATGTTGTATAACGAGGTTCAGAGGTTGATGTCCTTTGAATCATATTGTGTGAAAACAATGGAGACCACCATTCTCTCCCTCCGCGTGTCATCATGGCTGTGTGCGTTGCTTTGGTGGGGCAGCAGACATTTCGGCAGGGTGTGGTTTGAGTTCAGTCTGCTCAAACTGAAAATCTGCCATGCGGTCTGCACATGCAAATTAAAAGTGTGCTGCTCACACTCATACAGACACACACACACACACACACACACACACACACACACACACACACACACACACACACACACACACACACACACACACACACACACACACACACACACACACACACACACACACAAATACCCACGCACACACATACACAGATACACACACACACACACACACACACACACACACACACACACACACACACACACACACACACACACACACACACACATACATACAAACACCCACACCCACACACACATGCAAGCACATACAAACACACGCCCATACACAAAGGAGACACACAGAAACAGCTAAGCACGTGCGCACTCATGAGCAAAGAGAGACATGTGCGCCACTCCCTCTCAATATACACACACACAAACAGACATACACACAAACACACACACACGCACACACACACACACACACACACACACACACACACACAGCCACTACACACACAAACTATATACACATACTTTATTCTTTGACACACTGACTGATTTAGTGATGAGGCTGTCTGTGCTCACATTGACAACCACATAGGCAGTGCTCTCCTCCTCCCCCTCCTCCTCCACCCCTTTGCCTACCCCTTCGCTCCCAGCCCCCACTGTATCCATGCAGTTTTTAGCAGAGAAGCTTGTGGCCTCCCCCCTCATCCTCCTCCCTCCTGTAGGGGGAGAGGCTGTTGGGGTATAACCTGACTTCCTCGTCATGGAGATTGGGAACATGGTGGAGATGCTTACAACTTTGGGTAATTTTTTATGGATACATTTGTATTAATAGTCATTGAATTTATGTATCAAGTGATATAGTGGCATTGTTATTCTTTTCTTTTTTTATATTTGCATTGATATTTTAGCGGTAAATATGATTACATATGGACAATATGTTACAGAATAATCAAGATATTATTCACTAATACATAATGAAATACTGTCAGCCAAGGGTTGTGTTCCATATTCAAAGGACTGTATAGGTTGTAGTAAACAAAAATCCCTCAAATGTTTGCTTGTTAGTTATAACAAAAAGACTGAGGCTAAATCCTCAAGGCCTGTTGAGGCAAAGTGTAGCATGAGTGCAGCCAATCAATAGGATTACCCATCATTGACTCAAGGTCATCCTTACCCATTTTTATGTTCCTTTTAATTGTGTCCACAATACCTCTAGTTTTAGCAGTTAATCATCCAAGGGCATTGGTTCAAATTAGCTGCATTGGTAAAAAAAAAGAAAGAGAAAAGAGAAAGGGGATAGAAGAGAGAAAGGTAGAAGGAGAGAGTGAGTAAGAGATAGAGAGAGAGAGAGAGAGAGAGAGAGAGAGAGAGAGAGAGAGAGAGAGAGAGAGAGAGAGAGAGAGAGAGAGAGAGAGAGAGAGAGAGAGAGAGAGATGAAGAGAATAAGAGACTGGGAATGATGTGCTTACTCATTTATTCTAAACTAGCCTCCCCCATTATTCCTTCACTGCACTACAGTAAGGCTGACATGCACAGAAGTCATGCTGTAACTTTACAATTCCACATTCATATACACACACTCACACATAAATCATCTTTCTCCGGCACACGTGTCCATCATGCACACAAGCCGGAACCCTCCCTTTCACAAACACAGACCCACACCCACAAACAAACACACACAGGAATACCGAGAGAAACACGTGCACCACCGCATGGAGGGAAATACACATGCGCACATTCTCTTACTCATGAGTAGTTGTCTGGGCGTGAGGAGGGGACTGCTCCCTACTCAGCCCTGTTCCACATTATACATGCACAGCCGCTGGTGCTGCAGTGAAACATCAAGGCTAAATTTGAGCTATTTATGCTAAGCTCAGTGTGTGATGGGAGGAAGCTCAGTTAGCGGGCAGCATGTCGGCCAGCACCCCCTTACGCGCATCTGTGATGGCATACGGGGACTACAGCCTCAAGGACGCACGTGTGTCTGGTGACATTGGGGTTAGTATTTGGAGCAGGGCCCGGGCTGAAGGCGACAAACATCCTCATCACTTTGTCTGGCCTGAATGTGTTCTCGGAGACCCGCTATTAACCACACCACACACGCCCGTATGAGCACTCAATTATTGAAGAGAAGCGCAAAGTAAAGGTGACTTGGAACATTGAAGCAAAGAGAACTATAGAAAGAGAAATCTGCCAAGATCCATAAGACAAGAAATGTGCAGTGAGATTATAATAGTAGGTGATAATAAATAATAAAGTGATTAATACATGAAAAGGAGGAGTTGAAGTTTTTTGATATGTTTACCGGAGGAAGTTATAGAGAGCAGGATCCCAGCGGAAGCAACATCTTCTTAGATGATTTACCGCCCCTGTCAGGCACACAGGACCACAACTGGGTCAGCATAATGAAATTATACCATGAACATACAACTGATGTATCAAGACCTGTTACCCTGAGACCATGGCGTTATGTAATACTCTGTAGCTGGAGAGAATTACAATATCAATCGCCCTTGAAATCTGCCTTTTGAGATCTTTTTTTGTGGGGGGGTTGTGCATTTGTTTATTGACTTAGAATTCTCCTTCCCTATCAAATAATTGTAGGGCTAGGGTTAAAAGCCCAATTCACAGTGTTAATCAAACTGTCTGTGTGCGCACTTGTGTGTGCATGTTTGCACGTGTGTAGACTCTGAACAAGGTATGTGGTTTTATGTGGAGGTATGTTGCTTTTGGTGCGTTATACCAGCATCTGTTGTTGCATTTTGCTGAGGCAGTGTTACGTAACACAGTTGGACCATGAAAGGGGGGGGGGGGGGGGGGCTGGCAGCGAACATGTGAGGTGCCCGCTAGAAACTCAGTGCAGCGGTGAACATGTGACAGAGTGACTGAGAGTGAGTCACCCAGTGAGCAAGCAGGGAAGCACATAATGCCAACATCAACCTACAACAGCATGATCATTGGAATAATGAAGAATATCCTTTACACAAAATATTCACCAGTTGCTATCCAGCGTGAGAGAAAAGTCTGAATGCATGTGTGTGCAGGTGGCTTCTGAAAGAAAGGAGGGAGGAATGGAGACCGGAGAGGAGGGAAGGAAAGAGGGATGAACAGACAGAGTTCAGTAGCCTCAGGAGGGTTCACTACTGTGATGTAAATTACGACAACTGCAGTAAGATGTACCACATCACGCTAGGGAAACAGACGGCCTACAGTCGGCAACAACACATGGCTAACTGCAACTGTTTGTTTTCTAATGCTTTGATTTGTGCACTGGCCACAATGATGGCCTGTGGTTTTCAAGGTTATAACATTGATGAATTATGAACAACAAAGCAATTATGGACAAGTTAAAATGCTTTGGGCCTTGATGAAAGAAATGATAAGATGACTCAGTCCTTCTAGAGCTAGTGTTTATTGCTGATGATCAGAGAAAGCATGACTCAATATATAATAAGGATATTGCTTTATTATTATGTTACTCAATCAAAAGTTTGATTAGAATGGCGTTACTTTGAATAGAGCTGAATATAGACGGCAGAATATAGTGGAATCAGGCTGATCATTTTCATGATTTTTTTTTCATTTATGATTTTATATGTTTTGTTTATATGCAAAATCGAGCATTGTGTTGTCCTTCAGGAAGAGTACTGAAGTCATGATTGGCAGGTTACATGTTCACTTATCTGCATTTTAATAATCAATCCTCACAAAAATCAGCTCTATCATCATCGTCAGTAAAGGGTCAATATTTACCCATATTCAAGCTAAACTTCAGCGTTGTCTTCATAAACAAACCCCCTCCACTAACCCAATGGCCTGCTGTAATCTGATCAAGTGGATGCAACTTGTCCGCTTTGGGCTAAGATGTCCACAAGGCATCAGTACACACTCAAAGGAGAATATACGTCTAATGGGAGGTTGTTCTCACTGATTGGGTTTAATGGACTGCTTTTATAATATGTAGGCCTACTTTATCGTATTATGTCATTACAGACACAGTATTACATAGTCCTATAACTCTCAATATACTTTTGTATCGGTTTAATACAATTTAAATTTCAACTGATTAGCAGAGGTTAACATTAAAAATTTAAATTGGAGAAGGAAAGTAACGGGAACATGGTATACAGCCACCATGTGGCTCCAGCATCGATTCCTGTCTAACAGGGTTATGACTGTGTCCTCCCCGAGGGGGAGCCACTCACCGAACAAGCGTGTTGTGGTCATACAACGGGCACTTCCGGTTCCGTGTCGTTTCATGAAATCGTCGTGTGAACGGCGCTCCAAAACAGAAAGTTTACTTAGAGAAAGTCGAGCGTAAGAGAGCTTAATGTCATTTTAATTATACATATATCATCCCCGTGTCTTGTGATCTTTGTGGAGCGGTGAAGGACTGAGACAACCGGCTTGCTGTGTAAGATAACTGTCGCTGTTTTGGTTCATGTTGGCAGCTTTCTGTGAGCTGACATGCTAACATTAGTTAGCAGGCTCTGCGTGAGTTTTGGCGGATGTTTCTCATACAGCCTGCACGCGTCCCAGATTGACCGACATGCACTGGATAACTAGCCAAGGTTCAATCCCGGCTGTTCTAGTGAAAGGACAAACCATCGAACGCATTGCTTTCGCACGTAATTGTAACGTACTACGTACACACACACACACACACACACACACACACACACACACACACACACACACACACACACACACACACACACAGTCCGGTCCAGTGCTCTCAACGTGCGATTAAGTGATATCATTGAATATGATAAACAGAATGCTTAGTGGGATAACTGTTGCTTGGTCATTTTTTCGCCTAAGTGCTCTTGTATATTAATGCCAGGTCCATAGCAAGATGTCTCTACCAAAGCGAGAGATGGAGGAGCTGCGACCGTGGGTGGAGAGGACCGTGAAGAAGGTGTTGGGCTTCTCAGAGCCCACCGTCATCACTGCTGCCTTACACTGCCTTGGCAAAGGCATGGACAAGAGAAAGACCATAGGTTTGTGTTTAAGTCCTGACTCAACGTGATCATATTCAATATCAAAGTCGGTTTTTGCTCTGTATTTCCTAGACTAGTTATTGATCTCAATCATTTGACACGGCTACTCTTGGCAAAACGGTTCTGCATCTAATCCACCCACCTCTAACCATCCTTGTGCAAGATGCCTAAAGTCGTCCGTCCCTTGATTAACTATCTGTGTACACCTAAAACTGGCCTTAACATATAACAAAGCCTCCTAATTGACTTAATAATTTGCCATGGTTGTCTGCAGTTCATGGAACATGGCGATCCTCAGAAAACCCATCCAGGAGTTGTTCTTAACTCCCCTACTGTTGTTTTGTACTAGATCAACTCCGGCCTATTCTAGACGACTCTGCTGGAAGCTTTGTGGAGCGCCTTTTCGAATCCTTGGAAGAGAGCCGCCACATCCGTAGCAGCAAAGGAGCAGGAGAAAAGAACCGCAAGAGAGACCTCAAGGTAAAGCAAACGACGAAGATTGTATTCCTTTGACATTTAGGGTGCACTCACACTAGGCCATCTGGCCGTGGCCATGGTCGTTTTCACACCTAACCGTGTTCAAATCTGCCAGTGTGAGTCTGGCCAGGCCAATTTGGGAGAGGTGTGCTGCTACGGTACGGGCCGCTACGGTACAGATGCTAATGAGCCGACACACGCACGGCTACGCAACCTGAGCTGGATGACGTATAGTCAATGCGACGACCATGGACATAATAAAGGCGACGAGCCTTCTTTCCCATTAAACGTTAAACATGGCGTCAAGCAGTTCAACTGTTGGTGTGTTCTCTGTGTTGTTGTCCATTGTTGTTAAAACTCTGACGTGTTACGACGTGATGACGTATGTACAAGAGCCTACTGAGGCCACAGTTGCGACGGCCAACGGCCACGGCCAGATGGCCTAGTGTGAGTGGAGTGCACCCTTATAGGACTGGTGCTATCCGCTGTTGACTTCTATTATCACAGTTTCATCTTGTGAACTCTATAGGCTAATGATGGCAAGACCTACAGTCTCTCTCTACATGCTTGTCATTTGCTGTGGCCTTGTCCCTAGGATGTGTTTGGGGATGATGCAGACATGGGCGGAATAAAGGAATTGCCGCAAGATGCGACGGCGCCCAAGAGGAAACGTACCCCCCGTTTTGAGGAGGTGGAGGAGCCTGAAGTCATACCGGGGCCTCCAGCCGAGAGCCCTGGGATGCTGACCAAGATGCAGGTAACACAGGGTAGCTTTCAGGATTCATCACCACCGTAGCCCGATCTAGTGCTCAGGCATCACAGGGTATGTAAATGGGTTTCCACTTTTTAATTATTGCATTATGACCATCAGATCAAGCAGATGATGGAAACAGCCACGAGACAGATTGAGGAGAGGAAGAAACAGCTAAGCTTCTCTTCCTCAGGCCCCACAGCATCGGTAATACCACAAGAGGCTCCTCAACGTTCTATTCTCTAAATCCTCCTCCCACTCTGAGATTAAAACATGTTTAAAATGCTCTTTTAATCTTCATCTGCCTTTTTAGATACTGCCGCTGCCCACCCCACAGACACATCTAGAGCCTACCACAGTGTCCAGGCTTCTCTCGAATTCCTCTTGCCCTCCAGCAGTCGGCTCGCTGTCCATACATCCATCGCAGGCTGCCACCTTCATGAACGATGCAATAGAGAAGGCCCGCAAGGCAGCTGAGCTACAGGCCCGCATCTCGTCCCAGCTGGCCATGAAGCCTGGTATACTTGGGGCTCTTGGAAACACTGGGCCGCACAACCTTGTTGCCCTGGCCAACCTGCACGCCATGGGCATAGCTCCTCCGTAAGTTCCCAATTGGTGCAGCCACTTGAAATGCAGTATTCAAGGTTTTCAAACAGATAGACAAACGTATACAAAAAGGGTTGTGAAAGCTCATTTCTCTGTGTGACTGTAGAAAAGTGGAGATCAGAGAGGTGAATAAGCCAACCCCACTGATCCTGGATGAGCTGGGAAGAACGGTCGATGCAACCGGCAAAGAGGTGGAGCTCACACACCGGATGCCCACCCTCAAAGGTCTGTGTAGCCATAATCACATGCTTTACTCGGGGGTTGACTCTAAGGTTTCAAAAGCACTTGCCCATCGGGCAAGCACAGGTCATGTTCGACTTGCCCGCATGTAATCTTCCCTTGCCCAAATTAAAATCAGAATCGTGAGCGTGCCTCTTTTTGCCAGGCACCTGGCCTCATTTTGGGGAACTCAGAAAACTCATCCTAGCTCAGACTGAAGCTGAATGTTAGCTTCCACATAGTATGTGTTTAAAAAATAACAAACTTCTTCTTTGTTTACTCATTTACCAAATGGTCACATCGTGCCATGTAGTGATTTCAGTCCACTGTTGCAACCTATTAAAACTATCGCCCAGTTATATGTAGAACTGCATGCTTTCGTCTGGATTTTATAATATAATAACTAAATGTCCAAGGTAGTAGCAAAGTATTATATTTTTTAACTTTCACGTTTCTTGTAAGTCTAACTAAATAATCACAATCGCGTTTATAGTAGCTTTGTCACGATACTGGTTTTTCTAACTTCGATACTAAAAAATAATGATATTCTATACCATTTTCGATAACGGGGGGAAAACAGTGTTTTCCAGAAAAAAATGTAGCGCGGCGCTGCACTTGAGATGCTATGCTAGCTGTGTTGGCTAACCTTTAACTAACACTGTCACACAGAGCATTGAGACTAGTGCCAAATCACAGCCAGAGACCGCACTGCGAGTGAGTGACAGGAGGCGGGGCTGTGTTCGCGCTGTAGCGCTGTGTGTGTTAGTTAACGCGCTGTCTGAGAGAAGAGAAGACAGCGCGCTGATCAATTGCAAATATATCTATTTCGTGTGATTTTTGCGGAAGAAAATGGTTGTTTTGCATTTTTTTGAAACTTAAATAAATAGACTTTATATGAACAAACCCTAAAAAATGCACTTGCCCTTTCGGGCAACCAGAAATCATCTCAACTTGCCCAAATATTATTTTTAGTTGCCCTGGGCAAGCGGGCAACCGTTAGTGTCAACCCCTGCTTTACTCTTATGCCATGTGCATTAATCTGCTCTAGAACCTATTCCTCTGACCATCAACCAATGACGTATTTTTCCGATTGTTATTATTCCAGCCAACATTCGTGCCGTGAAAAGGGAGCAGTTTCGCCAGCAACTGAAGGAGAAGCCCGGAGAGGACTTGGAGTCCACGTCCTACTTTGACCAACGAGTCAACATCACGCCCGCCCAGCGTGCTCGAAAGGGATTCAAGTTCCACGAGCAGGGGCGCTTTGAGAAGATTGCCCAGAGAATACGAACTAAGGTGTGTGTGTGTGTGTGTGTGTGTGTGTGTGTGTGTGTGTGTGTGTGTGTGTGTGTGTGTGTGTGTGTGTGTGTGTGTGTGTGTGTCTAATTTCCCTCCTACCCCTTTGGTTTTCAGGCCCAGCTGGAGAAGTTGCAGACTGAGATTGCCCAGGCTGCAAAGAAGACAGGCATACAGGCGTCCACTAAGCTGGCTCTTATTACCCCAAAAAAGGAGCTTGGGGATGGAGAGGTGCCCCACGTTGAGTGGTGGGACTCGTACATTGTGCCCACAAATGCAGAGCTGTAAGACCTGTTCTCTAAACAAAATGTGCATGATGAGACTGTTAATCAATGGGGGAATGTTGTAATGGTTTTAGAGATGTTGGTGTTAGTTATTACTTATTCGTACATAGACTTCCCACTCCTTTTCCAAATTTTCAGTCTTGTATATGGCAAGATGTTCTCCAAGTGCACTTACTAATGCCGCTTTTCCACTGCATGGTACCAACTCGACTCGACTCAGCTCGCATTTTTGGCGTTTCCACCGCGAAAACATGGTATCTGGTACCTGAAGTGGCTGCTTTTTTTAGTACTGCCTCGCTCTAGGTTCCAAGCGAGCTGAGCCGATGCTAAAAGGTGACGTCGGCAGACGGCCGGCCACTGATTGGCCAGAGAGTGTGACGAAGTCACGAGAGCGACATGGCAACCATGCTGGTAACAGCCATAGCAGCGCCGCAGCCAACATATTCCACTTCTTCAACTTCTTCAACATGCCAGCTAATAATAGTAATGTTATCGATGTCCTCCATTGTTGTTAGTTGGGTTCTGTCCATGTGTGGGTTGCGTAGGTGTTGTTTGCGTCGCGTACAAAAATACGTCACGGCCCTTTCGCGCAGCCGACCCCGCCCACGTCCAGGAGGTACTATTTGCGGTGGAACACGACCCGTGCTACCGTGTCGAGTCGTGTCGAGTCGAGCTACATGTGCGGTGGAAAAGCGGCATAAGTGATAGGAAATAAGGATTAAGTGGTTTTCACTTTCAATCCTTTTAGTAAATGTTCTTCTTATTCCATATAAGTAATGGATACTATATTTATATTTGCTTGTCTCAACTATACAGATAAAATGCTTTGTACTCCATTAATTAGTGCATATTTCCCTTTTTCGGGGCTGTAACACAAACAGTGTTCAGTCACCTGCGATCACGTTTACTGCGCTTTTGTTGCCTTGGGTTGGTCCTTTTTCTTATTGTATTTAATTCATGTTGATTTATTTTCCCTCTAATCTTCTACAGTATCCAAGAAACAAAGTTTGAGGTCATGGAGTTTTTCGGAGTAACCAACCTAGTTGAGCACCCGGCCCAGATCTGCACTCCAGGTACTTCCCCAAACACATCCGCATACGTTACCTGGAGTTTCAGAACCCTTTCTCATCAATTGTATTGGGTAGACTTTCCAAGTAGATTTATTATATATTTTGTTGATTGTGTACTAATATTAAACCAATTAGTTCTAGACAATGTTTAAACTCAGATTTCTTAAGTGTTAATCAAGGTAACCTTTTGACCCCTCCAGGGGAAACATGCCAAAACAGTAATCAAGTAGAGTTGAGTTGATGACTTGCCCCTCCCCTCAATGCTCCCTTTGAATAAACTCATGATCATGCGCGGGAGGAAGGATTGTTGTTGGCCGTTCTCCTCAGGGAAGACCGCTGGACGAATTAATTTGTAGAAACATTCCCGAGTTCACAAATATGTAATAGAGATGACAGAAATACCGTAAATATGATATCAAATACACTGGCTAAATCTCATTGGTTTTTGGTGTTTAAAAGGTCCTTTGGAGATGCATCGTGCACCTCCCTTACAAGCTGCTGTTGTGTTTTCCTGGCTTGTAGCACCTATAGCGTTCCCGTTTCTCTGTGGGCATCGCTACACGACTTTTAGCTGCATTATCCTCTTGAGCAATCCAGCTCGAAAATAAAGAAAACTTTACATTGTATTGCACGCACAGCAAGACCGTGCAATGCATAAATTGGTGACCGGATTAAAGCAGCAATGTAATCAAGTGTGTAAGAACATTTAAAATCAACATTAAACCTTGTGGCACAAATACAAAGAAAATACATCTCCTTATGGGCGCAGCCAACTTTGTTTGTCGAGTCGTACGGTTAACCTCGGCGGGCTCTCAGAAGCACGAGTGGGACAGTTTAAAAGGGGGCGTGCCTCGGTGAAATGTCGCTAGAAGGCTGGGAGTTTTCCCACTTTGCAAAAAACTTTGCAACTTTGCAAAAAAAAAAAAGAGAAACCCTTTCCACCCTCTGTCAGCTACCACCACAAGTATAATCCATCTGTGTGAAACACTCCTGTGTTAAAGAAGTGTCATGAAGTTACAACATTGTTAAACTCGGTTATTTTGTAGGGAGATTGTTTTGCCCACGGATAACAGCACTGGGCGGCTCCACAGCATATAGCATTATCCACAGCTGTTTGGCAAGTGGACTTTTTTCAGGGTTGGTCCTAGCTAAGAATGGGCCTTAAGGGGGAGACTACGCACAGCAGGTGGCATGATGGTTCTGCTTAGTCGGACAACAAGTCTATTTCTTAATTTGAGTCTGCATTTTCCTGTTTATTAAATGAAACCCCTTTAAGAAAACATTGGAACGTCCAGCCTTGTCCTGGTCCCAAACCATTTGTATCACCAACCTATTTATACAAGCATATCAGCATTTGTGATGCCTCCTCTGGGGATTTTCATAAGACGCTCTCCATCCTCCCCCTCTTGTCTCTCCATCTCATTGATGCATTTAAAACCGAAACGCTGCAATGTTTTTTGTGGAAAACTGCGATTAAGGGTTTGAATTCCACTATCGTCGTCTGATTCATGGAATCCACCGTGTTCGCCAGGGTCTCGCGGTGACATAGAGCCCTCACACATGTCTGTAAGATCCATACTTCCTTGTTTACAAGCCTTACAAGTAGGGATGTCCCGATACCCGGATCGGGCCCGATACTGGGTTTTTAAGGTAAATCGGGATCGGCCGATCTCATTCAATTTCATGGCCGATACATATTTATCTATCCATATTTTTTCTATATATATATGTGGAAATTGCGTTGAATGAGATACAATTTCGCACGTTGAGCACACAGTTGTGTGACTTGTTTATTGAGTTAGAGAAACCAGGAAATCAAAACGTTCTGCAAGTAAACGAATCCCGCATTGGGCTCTGGCGTCATGAGACGCTCGTAATCCTTAAAGGGACAGCGATCCCTGAACCACCAAGACAGTAAACGACATGCCTAACACAGTGGAAAGAACAACACATAACAAAATACTGTAGGTGAATTATGTTACACTCACTATATATATATATATATATATATATCTATCTATATATCTATATCTCTATCTCTATCTCTATCTCTATCTCTATCTCTATCTCTATCTCTAGATATAGATATATTTGTGGTGGGCCGTTATCGGCGTTGACGCGAAACTATTTTCAAAAACGTCCTTGTTCAGACCCATCACGTGACTGAACTAACCAAGCAGTAGCTAGAATTAAGACTGAGGTAAACGTGAGGGAATCAGAGAGGCAGATTCAACAGAATATCCTGACTGTTAAATATGTAAATATGTAAGTAATAATTGTGGGACATAAATATGTAAATGATTAACTGACTAAACATTGTAAGTACATTTCTAGAAAAATTAACTACAATATAAATGATATTAATTTATTCTAGAACTTTCAAATATTTAACTTCTAAACCTTACATTATTATGGATTATTCCACGGCTCTTCTCAATGCTGGCTGAACAAACCATCCCAAGGTCAGAGAATCCTCTACACTACTGGCGGGCACATGCTACATAGCGACCTGCACTGGCTGATACAGCCACAAAGTTTCTTTGTGCACCTTGTACATCGGTGGACAGTGAGAGACTGTTTAGTGCAGTGCGAATGTCCTTGATGAGAAAAGGAACCGGTTGTCAGCCGAGATGGTGCAGATGTTGGTTTTCATTAAACAAAACCTGCACTGAACTGAATAAGTCAGTGCTGTAGATTAAGATGGAGGAAATAAGAAGCTCTATTACACTATTATTACCCACCTACATTGTAAAAAATAATAAGCTTACTTGAAAAAAGGGTGGAAACTTGTTGCCTCAAATAAGTTAAGTAACCAAAACTTTACTTTATGTTATGTTTACAAGTAATGCTTATGTTATGTTATGTTAACGTGAGAGTATAAAAGCTATTGAGTGCAGCTTGGATGCCTGTCTATTTCTTAATGTACAGGAAATTAAATGTTTGTCAACACAAAAAGTGATATCGGAAATCAGGATCGGGAGCAACATGAAAATATCGGGATCGGGAGCTAAAAAATGAGATCGGGACATCTCTACTTACAAGCCAATGAGGCGATCACTATCAAAACGGGGCATGTATACTTTGACAGCTACACCAGCAGACAGCAAGGGTCGGGGACGGGCCTTAGATATCCTAATAGCAATGAAAATACCTTTCTGACGATATCCAGCATGTCAAACACCGTCTCACGTGTGGTTCAGAAAACAAATGCGCAAGGGGTGTGCGTAAACTAGCAGGCTCTTCACCAGAGTGCGAGTGAAGCAAGTGGTTGATTTGCGCGCTTGTGTGTGGTTTGTTTATTTGTACATAATTATTTATAGTACTTTTACTATTTCTTTTTTGTTGTTTATACCATTACAGTTTTCACTTTTTAAGTAAAAATAATAGCCCAAACACTTTGTTTGAGCTTTTTTTGTCCGTCGTGGCTCTGCGTGTTACGAGAGCGTGTAACTAATCAGATGGTGCTGTGGGTTGGACAATGCTGGAGACAGCGTAGTGACAGCAGACAGAGAGGCGCGGCTGCATCAGAGCCAAAATAACCCAGTTTTAAATTGATCTCTTGTGGCGACCCTGATAATATCTTTTAGTTTGACCATATGTGACATGGAGTACTTTAGCATTTTGTCCTCATTGCATAGGCAACTTTGTCAATACTGTGCACCTTCAGTATTGCCTATTGTTTCATTAGACAATAGGAATGGAAGTGTGGGCATTTATTTGCTGATTGAAGGACAAACCATGGATGACAGAAGACAAGCCTAATTGCATGTAATCGTTTAATTGAAGTTGTTGGGAGGTTTTATATTTTGTGAGTCTATACAGTTTTTCTGTTTCAAGTAATTCTAGATCCTTTTCCTCTGCCACTTCCGCAGTACGGGATCAACTGTCCGTTGAATGTATATGGACCATCCAGTTCTGTGTGGAAACAACATAGCTGGTTATTTTTCATGGGAGTGACTTTAATCTGTGCTTGGTTGGCTACTAGCAGGTAACCTACTGCCATCAGCTGGCCAAATAGCCTCAGTGCACCCAAAGTCAATTGATGCAGATGATTGTGTTTGACATTCCTCAATTAACTTTCTTTGGTACACCATGAAATTCCTTTGGTGCCTGCCGAAAATAAAGTACCAAAAACAGCAATTTCGCTATAATTAAATGACTTGAAATAATTCAACGTAACCTAAATACGACCTTTACACATTCACTCGTCCGTGAACAAGATTTCTGAGTCACACCAGGTCAATCTACACTTGCAATGGTGGTGAAGACCTGGGGCCGGTTGCACCAACTGGGCGTAAGCCTGGTCGTAACTACGCCTGGTCGTAACTACGCCTGGTCGTAACTTGGCGTTCTAAGTCCAACCTAACCGTTACGCCGGTTGCACCAACTGGGCTTAGCGTTCTTTTCACTAAGACCAGGCGTAAATCCTACGCCTGGTCAGGGGCAGGCGTAGAGTTGAAATTCCAGGCTGTTTCTATAGCAATTGCATCCAATCCAATGCAACTGCTCAGTACGCTTCACTAAACTGCATTTCAAAGCACAGCCGGCGATATGATCAGTGTTCACAGATCGACTGCCTGTCGGGAAGATATCACTGGCCGATTAGTCCGTTCTCAACTTATAATCAGTTGCGAATGTTGTTTTAACTATGTTTATATGTTTTATATAGGCCGACAAATTAAGCAAATCTCTCATACAGTCTCAAAACAACTCAATTTAGCTCCTTGTCATTTGATGATGTTCAATGCATTGCTTCTGTCAAAAAGAACCATTCCCGTCTAAATGCCTGCTCGTCGTAAACCAGACCTTACAAATACATATTTTAATTATATTCATTTGCAGTGTTTTATTGTTAGGCATTAACACAATTGATGAATGACAATGAGTGAACGAATGAATTATTTATTTCGGTGTCCAACAGCATGTCAAGTAAAATAGTAAACAGCTGTTGTCACTAGGTATCCTAGCAACGCGGTGATATGCGCATTACATGGAACATTCACATGGCCGCGCATGGCTAAGACCGGGCGTAGTTGAGACCAGTCGTAAGTCCCGTTGGTGCAACCGGCGTTGGTTCCATTCTAACGCCAGGTCGTAACTAAGACCTACTTAGCAGTTACGACCAGGCTTAGTTACGCCCAGTTGGTGCAACCGGCCCCAGAACTCCTCTGTTCCCACACTACATAAGGACGTCATCAAACTAGGTATTTTGTTATTGTTCTGATTGAGAGACCGCTCGTAAAGAATGACAATGGAATATTTTAACCTGGACCCTTCTTTCTGATTAAATTGGTCCAGTATTGAGTGAAGATGCTGCATCCGTAATCCTAAAAGTGCATGTTTCTGCCCCTGTTCAAATCCAAATGTTCTCCTTTTAATGGCCTCAATTGTTGGCATTTTCTTCAGATCTACTTGGAAAATCTAGCATGTACAGTTGATGTAACTATCTTCTGGAATGTTCCCAACATGTGCCTATTCTCTCCAGTGGACACGGATAAGACGGTAACGCTGGGCGTTTACCTGACGAAGAAAGAGCAGAAGAAGCTCAGAAGACAGACCCGTAGGGAGGCCCAGAAGGAACTGCAAGAGCGGGTTCGTCTGGGACTAATGCCTCCCCCAGAGCCCAAAGGTAAGAACACTGACACACGCACGACTGACGCCCAACCACATGGGAGTAACTCAGAGTCGAACAGCTTCAGAGTCTCCTCTCTCCTCAGTGAGAATCTCCAACCTGATGAGGGTGCTGGGAACGGAGGCGGTGCAGGACCCCACCAAGGTGGAGGCCCACGTACGAGCACAGATGGCCAAGAGGCAGAAGTGAGTTCCCCTATATGTCCCTTTTAGGCCACCATTATTTGTATTTGTCATTTTATCACATGCTTGGTCTCTTTGGAAAGCTGAGAACCTGTAGAATTGTATAACATTGTCAGAATTACTATCATGTACTGACACAGTACTGGGAAGGCTACAATATTGTTTTTCCTTCCAGCCGGTTACACACGCCTCTAAAACCAAGCTAATTGTAGTACCCTGGGTAACTCCATATCCCTTGGAAACACTACTGAGCCCTAGCCCTAGGTCTTGTGATGCTGTGTAAAAGCAGATCAACAAAGCTTAAAAAACTCCAACTCTCCAACTCTTTATGTACTGATATGTCCATTCGTTTTGGTCAGGGTCCTTTTGGAGACTCCATAAAAGACCGTTGGCTACCCAAGATGCATACTGTAAACAAAAGTGAACCCAAACATGTAGAAGGATATTCTTGGTCTTAAATGCCTTTTCAAATGTGTGTGCTAGGAATGTGCATTTCTGGCAAAAATACTACTTACTGAACACAGCCTGCATGACGGTGAACTAGGCACGTCAAAAATATAACTTCACACGGTGTGTGTTTATTTGTTACCAGCATTCGTAGTGTTGATCAGCAGAGAAATAGTCTGCCAAAGACGTCGCTTAGCAACCATGAACGCTATTCACCACCGGAAGTTGTGAAGCCCCATGCAAGTCAACAGAGCGTTTAACAGCATTGAGAAGAGCCGTGTAATAAATAACGATAGTCACATTCATTATTTGATATTCTACGTGACTCCGACTATTCGACGATCGTTGCCCGCTATGTACGCCACATTTACGAGATCTACCAGTCTAGTGTCAACTAGACTGGTAGATCTGGGGGGGGGGGGGGGATCTGTCTGCGCACGGCACCTTCTCAACAATAAGCAATAGTCTTCCTCCCACTCAGGGTGAAAATGGTAGGTCTTAGCTCGTTTCCCCTCAGCCATGTCAACGTTTAGGAGTGCGTAACTACTGTTGACGGCTTTCAACTACTGTTGACAGTGCATGCGCTACTGCGCGTATATGTCCCGCGCAAATACTTTTTTAAATTAAAAAAATAATAATTAAAAAAATGTTGTTTTTTTTTTTGTTTTTTTTTCTTCACCCCTCGCGGTCGACTTGGGATCTGTCGGCGGTCTACTGGTAGACCGCGATCGACTGGTTGGGCACTCCTGGTCTATAGTATATAACCGCTTTGTCTGATTACAGTTTAATTAATTTTTCACAATTCACCAGCTCTCGTTTTGAAGAATAATCACTGCGTCATTCGTTTCAATGGGAATCGCGACGGTCTATACTTTCAACATAAAGTGTACATATTTATAATTTGAAATTTGTCCCTGCTTTTAGTTCAGTTCAGTTCAGTTTAACTTTATTGTCCCAAAAAGGGAAACTTGTCTTGCAGTCAGGTACACATAAAAACATAAAAACACAATATACACAAGGACACTCAACAAGGAGATAGACACAGGCTAATATAAGTTCAAATACTGTCATACTTATCTAGTCATCTGATTCAAATACATTTACAGGTATGTGCAAAGAATTGTGCAAATTGAGCAAACGAATTGCGCTAGGAATAAAAGAGTTCTTTGACCTATTGGACTTAGAAAGAGGGACTCTTATGCCGCTTTTCCACTGCATGGTACCAGCTCGACACGACTCGACACGACTCGACTCAGCTCGCATTTTTTGCGTTTCCACCGCGGTACCATGGTATCTGGTACCTGAAGTGGCTGCTTTTTCTAGTACCTACTCGCTCTAGGTTCCAAGCGAGCTGAGCCGATGCTAAAAGGTGACGTCGGCAGACGGCCGGCGACTGATTGGCCAGAGAGTGTGACGAAGTCACGAGAGCGACATGGCAACCATGCTGGTAACATCCATAGCAGCGCCGCAGCCAACATGTTCCACTTCTCCAACTTCTTCAACATGCCAGCTAATAATAGTAATGTGATCGATGTCCTCCATTGTTGTTATGTGGGTTCCATGTGTGGGTTGCGTATGTGTTGTTTGCGTCGCGTACACAAATACGTCACGGCCCTTTCGCGCAGCCGACCCCGCCCACGTCCAGGAGGTACTATTTGCGGTGGAAAAGCACCCGTGCTGCTACCGTGTCGTGTCGTGTCGTGTCGAGTCGTGTCAAGTCGAGCTACATGTGCGGTGGAAAAGCGGCATTAGTCTCCGGCCTGAGGGAAGGGCCTCAAATGAACAATGAAGGGGGTGATTTTTACAGTCCATTATAGACGATGCTTTCTTAGTAAGCATAGTATTTTATACCACAGATACTATAGGGTCTATAGCATATAACCACGTTTTCTGATTACAGTTTAATCTAACAGTAAGCTGACAACACCGCAACTGCAAATTAACCACACAGAGATAACCATGGCAACCCGGCCCAAAAAAATATTTTGGCGATCATTCTGCGCACGCATCCGCCATGTTGATTGACAAATAATCCCCCTATTGAACAAGGTTAAACCGAGTGAGCGTGCCGTTCACAGACACCAGAATGAACGAGTTCAGAGTAACGTTCATCAGGCAGTAATACAGTACGTTCGCCCAAAATAAAAACGAGTTCATGAATGCTCAATGAATGTGTTCAGGCACAACACTGCTTAAGACGATGACTTTGTTACTGTTTTGGGTTGCGCTACAAATATGAAGCGTAGTTCACGCTATGTGTGCTTTGAGAGCTAAAGGCCGTTTTAAATCCTTCAGGGCTCACGAAGACGCCAATGCTGCTCGCAAACTGACAGCGGAACAGAGGAAAGAGAAGAAGATCAAGAAGATAAAGGAAGACCTCACTCATGGGGTTCATATCGCAGTTTACAGGTGTGTTGATCAGCGGCGAGCGGTCCATGTAAGCTCTGGTCCAGGCTGCTTTATGGAAGTGTGATAATTCAATGCAGAGCAACATTTCGATAAGGCAAGGGGTTAAGTGTAGAAGTTATTTTTTTTTCTTATCTTTTTTTTTTTTTTTGGGACTAACACAGCACAAGTGAGGAGTGGAAAGCCGCTGATATCCTTGCAGCAATCTTAAATTAAATCGTCATTTTGCTGTTTGCTTTATTAGAATAAGAAAGAAATACAAAATCTAAATTATGCTTATTTGTCTGTACGGAATATTTTGTCAGACAACCTAACTATTATCCAAAGCTTGTAACGATGCGTTTGGCCCAATAGAATCCGTAACCTGCACAATCCCTCCAAGAAGTTCAAAGTGGAGGCCAACGCCAACCAGCTGTACCTGACGGGCACCGTGGTGCTGCACAGAGACGTCAACACGGTGGTGGTGGAGGGAGGTGAGCGGTCTAGGATGGATAACATGCCTGCTTGTACTCATAGAGGTTATAATACAGCTGGTCCACAGGGATTCTTCATATACTTTGTCGTTGTATCTTGATTTTCATGAAAGGCCCAAAATCCCAGAAGAAGTTCAAGAGGCTGATGATGAACAGAATTAAATGGCAGGAGCGCAACACCAAAAGAGAAGGTATTTTTTAATTCCTCCAAATCCATTGTCGATGATAAAGCCTTTTACCCAAGCTTGACTATGCTGTTGTCCTCATCAGACCCCGACTTTGACGATGAAACCAAGAGGAACAACAAGTGCTATTTAATATGGGAGGTTAGTATCGACATCATTCTTCACTGCAGTGCATCTCTCGATGGCCTTCAAGGACCCCTTTATAATCACAGTGCCATTAGCTTCATACCAAAAAAGGAGGCATTTTCCACAATGCACTTATGCTCTTAATAGGCTAGCTTGTACAGACTATAATGTATTTTAACCTTCATCCTGTCAAAGACTATTATGTCACTCACGAGCTCAGTGGTTCCCAAACCTTTTCTGCAGGGCCCCCCTTTTGTAGATTAAAAAAAATGTCAAGCACCCCCTTCTTTGCATGAATTGCACTCCTTTTCAGTGTATTTTCTTTTCAGTGACTGGTGTGGGCTTGCTATTTTCTGCAGATCTTCTCAAATCGGGGCTGCAGCTGTGAGACTGCCACTCTAATCCAATTTTCAATGTCCAGCTTTGACCTGCATTTGGTCTTAATCGAGGCTACTGCAGAAAAACCTATCTCACACAAGTAAGATGTGGCAAAAGGAAGGAGTGTGGCCAGAGCTCCCCTGCCTAGCACTGGGTAGACCTTTTTTTCTCCAATCCATAATGCAGCCAAGGTCTTGGACTTAAACTGCAGCCTCATTGCTGAATCAGATGTAACATCAATGTACTGTTCCTCTTCTGTAGTGCTAAAGTCAGCAGCTGGTGTTGCACTGAAGGGGACTCTGATCCAGTCATATTTTGCAGGATCCTGCACTGTGAAATACCTCTGGAAATACCTCTGCTTTTGTAGGGCAGTTATATGAGTTTTCATACATGGGATCAATGTGTTCTGGAGCTTTTTGACTTCGATGAATGATTTCAAGTTCTCAAATGAGTCTATATTCCCCTCTTTCACCCGCTGTTCCCATATCTCTACTTTTCTTGTGAATGATGTGATTTTATCTGCCTGTTGTGGAAGGTGTGTGCTGCTGCCCTGCATCTGCAGATTTAGTTAATTGAGTTTCTGAAACATGTCATTGAGGTATGCAAGTTTCATGAGGAAGTTGTTAAACCTGTGGGCAAGTTCATTACCCTCTTCCTCCAAGAAGATTCTGATCTCATCCCGCAGCTCAAACACCCTGGATAAAATCTTCCCACGCGACAGCCATCGGGACTCGCTGTGAAACAAAACAGCTGTGTAGGCGGATCCCATTACCTCGCACAGCGCGGAAAAAATCTGTGATTTGACGGGTCTTGTTTTAATGTAGTTACAGTGGCAATGATGTCTGTCGTTACATCATTCAGCTCGGGACTCAATTGTTTGGACGCTAGCGTCTCTCGGTGTATCATACAGTGTGTCCACTGCAAATTGGGGCACGACGCACTTGATTAGCGCTTGCAGGCCTCCTCGTTTCCCTGCCATTGCCTGAGCCCCATCTGTGCAGATCCCCACACAGTCCTCCCATTTCAGATCAGCATCTATCAAGTAAGAGTCAATGATTTTGAACAACTCGTGTGTAGTTGCTCTTGTAGTTACACGTTTGCAGAAAAGCAAATCCTCCATCAAATCTTCGCCATCAATGAATCTTGACATATGCTATTAGTAAACAGTCTTTGTTACTGTCAGTAGCTTCATCCATCTGCAGAGCAAAACGTTTGTCTCGTATTTTGTCATTAAGCTGCTCCTGTCTTTTAAGCAACTCTGTTGTACACGACCGTTGAGTCATTTTTTTTTAGAAGAAACCAATGGGCTTATCTTTTTGTTTGGGATGTGAAGTCTCCAAATGGCGTCTTAACTTGTTCGGCCTCATACTGTCGGAAGCTAATATTTTGAGACACAACACACTGCGTTCTCTCTTCATTGTCCACCGTTGTACTGGTGAAACAGGGTGCCTCACCATATTTTCTTGTCTTTGTTTTGGTAGATGAGGCATTTGGTGTGGTTTCATCTTCTGCTTTACGTTTACCTGGCAGTACTTTCACAAGCCTTTCCATGATTTGCTAGCTAGCAGTGAAGAAGAAAAATGTAGGCCTCTATTTTGTATTTAGCCTTGCGTGCCGCACGGGGCGTCCCACCTCGCGCTGCGCCGCGGCCCCCCCCCCCCCCCCCCCCCCTGTCATAACTCCAGGCCCCCCCTAGGGGGCGTGTCACCCAGTTTGAAAACCACTGCACTAGCTAATCATATTATTATGATTTTATAAGACAGATCGCAAATACTATGAGAGTATAATGACAAGTGTGGATCAATTCTGCTTTTCCTCCAGGGAACGGCTAAAGAGCGCAGCTTTGGAGACATGAAGTTCAAGCAGTGCCCGACAGAGAACATGGCCAGAGAACACTTCAAAAAGCACGGCACAGAACACTACTGGGACCTGGCCCTGAGCCAGAGCGTGCTGGAGGGCACCGACGACTGAACAGCGAAGCGCTTTGGAAGACGTTAAAGAGTTGGCAATGTTGAGACTGCACCCTACTATATGCCCCTCACCCTCCTCTCCCAGCCCCCACCACAGCCTGACCTCGGGAGTGCAGGCTGATTCCTTAAATTGGGACTCTGGATAGACCAAATGGATTCTCCTGGAGAAAGACCTAATCATAAACTGCAGGCATATTCAGTTTTATGGGAAGGTGCATGTGTTGGTGTGCCGGTACTTGTGCATCTTCCAACACATCAGTTGCTTTCTCTGGTGGGTAGGGTAGTTCCAGTACCGCAGTTGCTTTGGGTCAGTTTTTGTTATTTTCTTTATTAGATTGAGCAGTATGTAAATTAATTGCTCAATGCTATATCTGACAGTTCAATCTGTCAGGTATGAGATGACTCCATACTGGGGTGATACCATTTCACACAACAGAAGCCACCATTTTTCTCAAAACTAGTGTTGAGATCCAAAACATCAATGTGTTTTAGTAACGAATTCAGTCGTTTTATACAGGCACAGTAAACCATAACATTTGGCATTGAACTGAGATTTCGCTTTGCCTGCTATTTGAAATTGCCATTGAAATAGATTTGTATCGATTTACTGGAGTTGATATGTTATCCTCAATATTGTTGGTAACTATTCAAAGAAATTAAATTGTGTTCCACTGATGTATTCCCTTGTATGTTTACACGTCCAATAAACAATATCAAACCACTTTCTATCTTTGCTTTTGGTCTGACACACAAATCCTGCAAAATTGTACAATATTTGTAATCAAATGAAGGTTGAAATGTCACAGAAGCTGAGCTGACAATGTGATTTGATATTTGTTTCCTGACAATTGAATGAATATATTTGTATCGATAGAGTGATCAATAAATATTTAATGTTTTCAACATGAATTCTAAATACCAAATTGACTTACCTACTTAGTTTTAATCACATCATGAATATGTCACCTTTTGTTAGGAACCCTATTGTATTCGTTGGTATACATTTTTGTCTAACACTAGTCTAATCTGCCCTATACAGTCTAAATGTCCATGTAGTGTAGTGGTATTCTGTTGACCTGTTGACCATGGATGGATGGATAGATAGATAGAAGGATATATAATGTATTGTCCCCTTGGGGAAATTGTTCTCAGTGAATAGATACACATGACCGTTAACCACAACAAAATAAAAACAAACAAACAAAAAATAAACAAACACTTACAAGACAAGACCCCAAAATCCTATTTCCCACATAGTACAAGGACACATCTATTGTATTCATGTGTATTCATCAGGCCACCTTACTCGTCATGCAGTAGGACACTGGCATTCCCCCGGTGCCACGCCCCCTAGCCGGGAGAGTCGAGGCCGGGATATACCGCCGGTGGCCAACAGCCGGCGACAAATCCCGACCTCCCGAGAGCCGCAATCGGGAGAACGAGGAACACCTGGGCAGGAGGCACCCAGCTGTTAAAAGGAGGCCACCGACCGACAGAAGGAGGCCAGTCGAGTGGAAGTGAGGACGACACCGAGGAACCAGACTCCGTGGAGTGAGCCGCACGGCGGACACGTGGACCACGTCTCGAGCGACCCCCTTTTCTGATGTACCTCGTGCGCTAGTGTAACCGGTTGGATTGTTTGCTACCGAGTGAAATAAACCGCCGTTTGAGGCTTTGGACCCTCATTCCCTGCCTGGTCCTTACTGTGAGCCCCCTCTGCCGTACCGAGTTACCACATATGGTGGAGGATGCGGGCATCTCGGTCCACGTACGGCTCACGGTAAGGATCCCACCCTGGGGATTGGCATTGTTTTTTCGTTTCTTCATTTTTTTTTCCTTTTCCGGTGCGGTTCCTCCGTTCGCGGAGGTGATTTCCCGCGGACGTCGATGCAGAACCCCGGGACACCCGCAGGACCAGCTGGCCTGAGAGAATCGGACCCCAGACTGGCCCTGCTGACGGAGGCGGTGGACCGCCTGACCCAGCAGGCCACCCGCGACCCACCGACCGCCGGCCCCACGAGCCGGCTCACGAAACTAGGACCCGACGACGATGTGGAGGCCTTCCTAGAGACATTTGAGCAGGTGGCAACCCGAGAGAGGTGGCCAGAGGCCCAGTGGGCCTATATAGTGGCCCCGTTCTTAACCGGTCCCGCCCAGCAAGCGAGTCAGGACCTCAACGAGGGGGATGTGGGGCGGTACCCCGCACTCAAGGCGGCCGTCTTGGCCTACTATGGACATAGCCTTGCTGCGAGGGCCCTCAACTTCCACGAGTGGACGTTCGACGTCCGAGGACCCGTCCGGTCCCAGATAGCCCACCAATGTCGGCTAGCCCGGAGGTGGATGGTTGACGGAGAGGGACCCAGCCCCGCGGATCGGGTCGTGGTGGACAACACCGTGCGACAGCTGCCTCCCGACGCCCAGAGGGTGCTGGCCCACCACCATCACGAGACCGTGGACGACCTTGTTCGCCAGCTGGAGCACTGGCAGGTGGCACAGCGGCTGGCGGCGGGCCCGAGACCCACTCCCCGGGCCGGCCGGAGAGAGACTCCGACCCCGCCGTCGAGGACCAGGCCGCCCACCCCGCCCAGAGAACGAGGGCAACCCGAGACCCGGTGCTGCTACCACTGCGGACGACGGGGACACCTAGCCCGGCACTGTCCCGACCGACAGGACGTCCCCATGCCCTCCGCGTGCACCGCCCCGAGAGACCGCCCCGCCTGCATGCTGGCCACCTGCTGGGCCCAAGGGGCCAAGGACTCCCCCACTGTCCCCATCAAGGTGATGCACCAGGACACCCATGCCCTGTTGGACACGGGGAGTGCCGTGACCCTGGTGAGGGCCGACCTAGCCGGGGGTAGACCGGGAACCCCGATGCAGGTCTCCTGCGTGCACGGCGACACCCGGACGTATGACACCTGTCACGTGGTGGTACGCACCCCACAGGGGGTCTTCGTCGCCCGGGCCGGAATAGTGCCGACCCTCCCGGTACCGTTCCTGATCGGCCGGGACTGCCCCATCTTCGCTCGCTTCTGGAGCCCAACGAGGGGGAACCGAGGAGGACGGGAGCTGCACCGTCCGGCCGGCCGGAGCGGGCGACCGGCCCGGCGAGAGGCATGGCGACCAACGATCCGAGGGACCGTGTCGGAGACCGGATCCGCCCCGGGAACGCCGCGTCGACCGACGTCCAGGGGGACCACCGCAGACCACGGACCAGCCCTGGGAGCGACCCGCCGAACGACCGCCAGGCGGACTGAGTCGGACGACGAGGCGGATTCCGGAGGAGACGGTCCGTCAGCGCCGGGAAGCCCGGCCCGATCCACCGGGGACCAGGGACGACCGGGACCGGGAGACGGAGCGGGGCCCAGTTCCGACACCGTCACCGCCTCCGAGAGGGGGAACACTCCCGCGGAGCCCGAGAGCTCCACCCTAACGGGGTTGTCGGACTTCGCCCAGGCTGGGGGGGAGAACTCGGCCCGGCCGGGACAGTTCGTCACGGCCCAGCATCGGGACGATGCCCTGCGGCACGCGTGGGGACATGTGGTCGCCCACGACGGTCAGGTGAGGGACTCAGTGAGCCACCTGACCCACCCCCACTTTTGTACTCAGCGAGGGTTGTTGTATAGGGTCGAAGAACGCGAGGGGGAGGTGGTATGTCTGAGTGTACACTCAATGTCTGAGTGTATGAACACAATGATTTGTTTTGGAATTGGCTTTGAGATGGCGGACCAATTGGCATTTATGTTGTCCACCATAAATTGATGCAGAAAAGGCACAAATGAGTGAATAAAAATTCACCAGAATGTAAAAAATGTAGTGTTTTATGCTCCAAATGTAATGGCATAGCTTCCACCCCTACTATTTGTGTACAATTGAACCGGTTGGGAATGAACATGGGCCTGGGCCTCACGGCGATCAATTCAGCAATCATTTGTTCATCCGCGGTCAAGCTAGCCATCACACAAATCTTTGTGCGCTCGTACTCTACACAGCGTTTGTGTGGTATCTTGCAACACTTTTAAAATAAAAGCCTTCACCTCCGTTGGTGTGGTATCTAACAATTGATGTAAATTATTTTAGTCAATGCTATTTCTGATTACATGTTTCAAGCCAACCACAATTATGAATGGTTTCTTCACCACATAATGGACAAAACCATATAAGGTTTTAATGATTTTATAGATAAGTTAAAGAGTACAAACATGGCCACTTTGCCATTTCCCCTTAAAGTGTAATTCTGGCAAATTAAACCCAGGGTCTTTGTTTTGGCATGAAAACCATGGACATAAAAAGAATGGACCACAGACTGAAAAATGGCCGCCCATTCATTCCTATGGAAACTGCTCAGTGGCGGAGGGGAACCAAGCCCCCAGGAGCAGTGCATACTTCTGCAATCCACCAGTGCTCAGCGAGCAAGCCTGGTATTGCACCCGTTTTAGCGGGCTGTGGACAGGTCCGTCAATTGAGTCCCAGAAGTAGATATCGCCGTTCACTCCAATACAAGTGGGGAACAGGAATGTGTCCCCGCAAAAAATGTCTGGATATCAATCAAAGGCTCATAATTATATTTATACCATGTTCTAAAAAATAATATGTTTTTTCTTTTCAAAAGCCTCCTCAAGCGTTTTATTAGCCGTTTTATGTATTTATTTTTTGCTGGAGATGGAGGGGTGGGCAGCTGAAAGGAGTCGTAGTGAAACAAACGGCTCAGTGCCGGTGTGGGTACCAGATTGACTTGGCTGCCAGATCGACTCGGGGTCCTGCGCTTACAGATGACGTATCGACACTTGACGTATCGACACAAGCCAACAGACAAAACCCGTAAGGGTTGTTTATAAAAGGGGCTCAATCATGGACAAAAAAAGAAGGCTCAATCCATTTTGGTTTTGATTTCATTGAACGCAGCCCGTTCTTTCGCACAAACGAAGCCATTGGAAACACGTCTAAAAGCACTGATGAATGCATATGTAACCCAGTTCCTGTTAGGGACTCTTATTCTGAAGGAGGAGAACAGAAGTGTCTGCATGTGGATCGCTGTTTTGACTCTGTGTTGGGAGCACTGCAAAAAAAGTGGATCGCCCCATTCAGTGAATGGAGTTAACCGATTCTTCTTTTATATACAACCCAAGTATAGGCAATAATAATTTGTACATTCGATTATTATTCATAGATGAGAATAATCAAAAGGAGATCATTAATACTTGGGAATAACATGGGAATGAATAAAACGCGCATGCACATTTAAAAGACAGCGTTTACAGGAAGTGCGTCATTATTGCGCATCTAGGACCCCGAGTCGATCTGGCAGCCGAGTCAATCCGACACCCACACCGGGACCTATTAAAGAAGTGCACGACTCCATTAACTTCTCGTGTTCGAGGTTTTTCCTTTTAGGGTGCACTCACACTAGGCCATCTGGCCGTGGCCGTGGCCGTTTTCACACCTAACCGTGCTCAAATCTGCCAGTGTGAGTGTGGCCAGTCTGGCAAGGCCAGGCCAATTTGGCCACTTGGGAGAGGTGTGCTGCTACGGTACGGGCCGCTACGGTACAGATGCTAATGAGCCGACACGCGCACACGCACGGCTACGCAACCTGATCTGGATGACTCATAGTCCATGCGACGACCAAGGACATAATAAAGGCGACAAGCCTTCTTTCCCATTAAACGGTAAACATATATCCAAATAAGCAACAGACTCAGCAAAGTGCGAACTGTGTTCTCTGTGTTGTCAATTGTTGTTAAAACTCTGACTGGTGGCAGACTTTATTATGGTGCATGCAGCGGACGCTTGGTGATGACGTGTTACTTACGACGTGATGACGTATGTACAAGAGCGTACCGTGGCCAGGCCACAGTTGCGACGGCCAACGGCCACGGCCAGGTGGCCTAGTGTGAGTGCAGGCCAGAGAACAATGGGGCCATTTGAGCACGGTTAGGTGTGAAAACGGCCAACGGCCACGGCCAGATGGCCTAGTGTGAGTGCACCCTTACTTAACATGAATGGCGTTAAACGGATATACAAAACACAAATATCTTTGAAATAGCTGGAACAGGCACGGACATATTGATTACCTGAATGATTATGGGAGACCTACGTAATTCTCAGAATATTTTTAATAATCTAATTAACATTTCAGTAGTGTTGGTATTTAATTTTTCATTTGCTTGTTTAGCTATGTATGACAGTTAACAACGTTGGTGCATTACAATTATTTATGTGTGTAGGCCACTCCAACTTCGTTGCTGGTTGATATGTAACCATTTATTTGTACAAAAATTATTGATTGCATTTTTCATAAATAGTTAGTTTCTTAAGCAATAACATTGAACTGTATTTTTTTCTAGGCCTACATACATTTACTATGTTGTTAGTGTTATATTGTTATTATATTATATTGTTATATTATATTATATTGTTGGTGTTATATGGAGCAATCTTTCATATTTATAAAGTTCAAAGATCAATAAAGTTACATCTCTTTTTATTTGAACTGCCTGTATGTCCTCTTGATTATAGTATTGCAGTGTGTAGCCTAACTTGGTTATCAGCTTTCATAAAATGGTGTCCAAATCGCTGCATGTGTAAGAAATATGACTTGAACAAAAAGTGTTACAATAAGAAAGCTTTTATCACAAAAATCCTCCCACCCCCAATTTAAACAGAACACTTTTTTTCTTTTCTTTTTTCACTTTGGGGGAAAAGCTACATACAACGTGGAGAGGAGAGTAAGTCAGTTTGGCTGGGGCAGAAGAGTGGAAGGCGGAACAATGATAGGTAGTGAAGTAGGGAAATGAATGAACACAAATGATTACCAAAAATGGTCTTAATTACTGATGTATCAAATATTCAGAGAAGAGCATCATTGAATAAAGATTAAGGACCTGGATTATATTTTACAGTATTGAAAACTCAGTTGAAATTACAATTCAGAGTGGGAGAAGGCTTAACGTATTGGCCAGGAAAGTGTCAGTTTCACCCACTCTGGATTATCACTTCAAGAGACTGTGAAATGCTTTTTAAAAAAATGTAATTTCCCCTATAAGTGAATTGAACCTTGTCTTTTAGGTATAAACCACAGCAGTTCAACCATATCCGAGGATGCTCTATGCTGTTGCCTCCTAGCTGTACACTAACAAATGCGTTCATCACACTGTTCACCCATTTCCTAGCTTGATTTAGCTTCCCCGGATGGTCAGCCCTCCACCGGCGTCTCTCGTTGATGTTGGAGTACACGATCAGCATCGCTGGGAACTGCCGGTGGAGGTACTGCAGGTCCTGCTTCATGGTGGCAACAACCTCAACTCCCTCCAGGCGTCCGAGGTCGTTGCCGCCACAGTGGATGAGCAGGACATCCGGGGCTGTTCTTCCTCTCAAGGACTGTAGGAAGAAAGGGATGAGGGTCCTTCCATCTCAGTCCGCCCCAGCCAAACCAACTGACCCTGGTCCAGGCCAAGATGGGGGCCACAGGTTTCCCTGGCTCTCTTTTCTCAATGGCGGACGTAGCTGTAGCTGTCCCCGATAATCCACACTTCTGGCCCTAAAGATTACAAAACACAGACAGATTACTATACATGTAAATACAGAGTGAGGGGAACATGTAGCACAGAATGTTTGTTATTGATTGTTATCCAATGGACTGTTAACATATAGACAAATACAGCTTAATATGCATACAGTAATTAGCTTATGTTACATGCAGTATTTGTATGAATTCAGTAAACATGTAATTCTAATAATTCGTCATATTAGGGAACACACAGACAATACAAGATGAGATTTGGTGAATATTTTCTCCTTAGACAAGCCAAATACTAACTTTGAGTAGGGGGTTGCCCTGGCACTCCAGCCCTTGTCTGTTCCATTTTATTTGCAATAGCTAAAATATAAAGAAAAAAGGATTAAGGTGGCTATATAGCAAACATCAACTCCAATGGCATACTTTACTATTTCTGGAGAACTGTAATGTTTTACATTATTTGACATTCCCTGGGTACACCAGCTGATGGGTCTGTGTATATATTGGGCATTTGATTCTCGTTTCTTAAAAAACGAGTGGTAATTATGATTTTTATTTTAAAATACACAAAGGTATATACAAGGTGTTTTTTTTATAAAGTCAAAAAGGGGCAAACTAATCTAAAATAATAATTGTTAGACATATAGAGAATCATCGGGGGGTATAGTAACTTATACTTCCATCAGGGTTTTTTCTAAACAAGGGAACAGGGGCGCTGCGCCCCGATACTCCCGGCGTGCGCCATCCTACCGAAATGCCGACTGAACCTGTCAGACTTGGATCTGTACTTACATGCTGCTGTACAACATACACTATTTCTCAAAACGATCTTTTCTCCTCGAAAATATCCCAACACCACCACCTGACAATGTGTCTGATCCTCAAATAACTAATAATTACTCCAAAAATATTCCGATCCGAATTGGAGTTTCCCAGACCGAGTCGACATGCTAACGTTAAAGTTATTAGCAGCTAGCTAGCTAGCTACTATGTATTTGAATGGGTTTTTGGTCTAGGCGCTAAGATGCTAAGCAAGTATACAAGACCATTCCAGTTCTCTCTGCACAAAGCGGTTTCAATGAACGACAGAAATAAACAAATGCTGAGTGTTGATCAAGAGTTTTGCGAGAATTTCTCTCTAAGATAGCCTCAGAATGTACAATTTAATCATTATTTTTTCAAAGGCTTCGCTACTTTTTTTTTCTAGAAAAAACCCTGCTTCCATGGTCGGTAAACAATGCGACTGCAATCGCTCAGACCTCTCGCTTATGACAAAAAAAACAAGAATATTTCTGCATTCGGTCAACATGAACTAGGGCGTGGCTCGGCTCCGGTGATGCGGAAGCATATCTCTCCTTGATGTTGCCCTGAGCTAGCCTGGCACCGCCCACCTACCTAATTCCGCTCAATTTTCATTTCACTTCAGTACAAAACAAATGAAATGAAGTACGATGGTCTGGTAGGACCAGGCTGGCCCTGAGCCATAGAGCCATTGAAAATTCAAATTATTTGAAATAAAAATATAATAAATTTATATTTGTTAGTGTACAGCTGTCTTGTCTTTTGAATAGGCTTGGGGTCAACATTAGCAACAGCCACCAGCCAAAATGTAGGTAAAATATGAATGTGGCTTGTAGATTTCAGACTTTGTGGGTTCTATAAAGGGCAAATGAGGAATGCACCATGCAGATCCGCCCTAACGTCCTTGCAACGTTATGGCAACCTTTTTGAAGAAGGTTGCATAAATGTCGCCAGTAGCTATGCATTTTGGTTGCCACAACGTCGCCAGGACTGCTGCTTTCACACCAAAAAGAACCAAGAGCCAGTTCCAGGCTGGTGCTAGGGCCAGTTCCAAACAGGTTCCAGCCTTATCCCACTTAAGAACCAGTTGGTTTCACACCGGCCAGAGCCAGCCATGGAGCCGGCGTGAGCAACGTCATGACGTCACTGCAAACGTCTCCGCTAGTGAGCTTGGACAGAAGCATACGGCCGACATCTTTCTTTATTCTGGGTGAAAATAGTAACATAGTTACGCCATTAAATGCGTTTATGGAAACATTTTTAGCGAGAAATGTGCATTTTACTTTCATAATGTTCGCTCGGTGAATGTGAAGGATGTTTGGTTTGATAGTTATGACGAAGAGGGAACGCTCTGTTCACTTGCATGGACATGGACTCATCTAGCTGCGTTGGCGCGTTGAACCACCACACAATGATCAAGCGTCAGGTTAGGCGCGCAGAAGAACCCTCGCGCCAGTTTCAAACACAACAACAACAATTTCGTCTTCGATTCAATCCGTGTATGGTTCGTTCTTTGAATATTCAGATTTAAAACAAAATCAGAAAAAACTAAAAAGAACCATACACGGATTCACGTCCATTGTTTACTTCGGTGTTTTAAAAAATGCCGGTCTTCGTTGGTCTTCGTGTTTATGAAGGTATGGATAACTCCGCCCCCTGCCCCCGGCGTAAAAGCGGTTCTAGTTCTAGCCCAGCTCAAAAGTGGGGCCAGAGTTGAACCGGTTTTTAGGGGCCGGAGCCGGTTCTTTGGAGGTGTGAAACCAAAACACTGGCCCTAGCTCCGAACTGGCCCGGAACCGGCTTCGATTTTGCGGCGGTGTGAAAGGGGCACATGTGGCAGTTACGGACGAGCAACGTCGCCAAGATATGTTGCGGCAACGTGATTGCGTCTTTCATCCGCATGTATCGGCAACGTTAAAACTAAAGGTACGGCCACACCAAACGCGTTACCCGCGTACCACGCGTATAAAATCGGCAATTTTTCCATAGGGAAGCATTGGTTTACGCGCGTATGAGGTGCGTACACGCGTATCATGCGTACCAAGCAACATTTTACTCGCGTTAGGGGCGTATGAGGCGCGTATATATACGCCCGTATATATACGCCCGTATATATACGCCCGTATATATATACGCGCGTACATATACGCGCGTACGCGAGGAGTTCAAAAAATTGAACTTTTTAAGGTGCGGACACACCAAAAGCGTATCCCGCGTACCATGTACGCGCGTAACGCAGCTAAAATGTTGCTTGACCATTTTGTGTCAAAAATGGTCCTACATACGCAGCTACGCGCCTGTGGCTGCGCTGGATTTAGGAGTCCGAGGAAGGAAACCCAAACGCCGCCGTGTCTGGGTGCATGATAGAGCTTGAATCGGGTTAGATTAAATAATCTCGGATATAAATAACAATAATCGGGTTAAATAACTTCACATGGTGTGTCTGGTGTGTTTCCAGCATTCGTAGTGTTGATCGGCAGAGAAATAGTCCGCCAAGACGTTGAGGTTGCTTAGCAACCAGAGACTCTGTCCATGCAAGTGAACGGAGCGTTCACTCTTCGTCATAACTATCAAACCAAACATCCTTCACATTCACCGAGTGAACATTATGAAAGTAAAATGCACATTTCTCGCTAAAAATGTTTCCATAAACGCATTTAATGGCGTAACTATGTTACTATTTCCACCCAGAATAAAGAAAGATGTTGGCCGTATGCTTCTGTGCAAGGGTCACTACTCTCTGCCAGTGACGTCGGGTCAAGCTCCACGCTGATTGGCTATTGCGGCTAAGTATCACGCGTATGAGCGTAAAAAGTTCAATTTTTTGAACTCCTCGCGTACGCGCGTGTATGTACTCGCGTATATATACGCGCCTCATACGCCCCTAAAGGTGCGGCCACACCAGACGCGTATCTCGCGTAATTTTTACGCGAGATACGCGCGTAAAATGTTGCTTGACCATTTTGTGTCAAAAATGGTCGCATACGCGCCATACGCGCCTACGTCACTCGCCTAGATGAGTCCATGTCCATGCAAGTGAACGGAGCGTTCCCTCTTCGTCATAACTATCAAACCAAACATCCTTCACATTCACCGAGCGAACATTACGAAAGTAAAATGCACATTTCTCGCTAAAAATGTTTCCATAAACCCATTTAATGGCGTAACTATGTTACTATTTCCACCCAGAATAAAGAAAGTTGTCAGCCGTGGCTGTGTGTGTGTGTGTGTGTGTGTGTGTGTGTCTTGCCCCAGGATGAGGCTCCCCACGGTAAAGGCTCCAACACTTGGGTGTGTGTGTGTGTGTGTGTGTGTTGCCCCAGGATAAACTGCGCTGGAGTCCGAGGTAGGAAACCCAAACGCCGCCGTGTTTGGGTGATAGAGTTTAGATCGGGTTAGATTAAATAATCTCGGATATAAATAACAATAATCGGGTTAAATAACTTCACATGGTGTGTCTGGTGTGTTTCCAGCATTCGTAATGTTGATCAGCAGATATATAGTCCGCCAAGACGTTGAGGTTGCTTAGTAACCAGAGACTCTGTCCATGCAAGTGAACGGAGCGTTCCCTCTTCGTCATAACTATCAAACCAAACATCCTTCACATTCACCGAGCGAACATTGTGAAAGTAAAATGCACATTTCTCGCTAGAAATGTTTCCATAAAAGCATTTAATGGCGTAACTATGTTACTATTTCCACACAGAATAAAGAAAGATGTCGGCCGTATGCTTCTGTCCAAGCTCACTACTCTCTGCCAGTGACGTCGGGTCAAGCTCAACGCTGATTGGGCAATGCGGCTAATCGTCATGCGTATGAGCGCAAAAAGTTCAATTTTTTGAACTCTTGAAATGTACGCGATATACGCGCGTATAGCGCGTAAATATACGCGCCTCATACGCACGTAAAATGTTGCTTATACGCGTGAAACGCGTAATACCCGCGTAAACCAATGGTTCCCTATGGAAAAAATTGCGATTTTATACGCGAAGTACGCGATATACGCGTCTGGTGTGGCCGCACCTTAACGCGAGTAAAATGTTGCTTGGTACGCATGATACGCGTGTACGCACCTCATACGCGCGTAAACCAATGCTTCCCTATGGAAAAATTGCCGATTTTATACGCGTGGTACGCGGGTAACGCGTTTGGTGTGGCCGTACCTTTACGCTCATACGCGTGATACTTAGCCGCAATAGCCAATCAGCGTGGAGCTTGACCCGACGTCACTGGCAGAGTAGTGACCCTTGCACAGAAGCATACGGCCGACATCTTTCTTTATTCTGGGTGGAAATAGTAACATAGTTACGCCATTAAATGCGTTTATGGAAACATTTTTAGCGAGAAATGTGCATTTTACTTTCATAATGTTCACTCGGTGAATGTGAAGGATGTTTGGTTTGATAGTTATGACGAAGAGTGAACGCTCCGTTCACTTGCATGGACAGAGTCTCTGGTTGCTAAGCAACCTCAACGTCTTGGCGGACTATTTCTCTGCCGATCAACACTACGAATGCTGGAAACACACCAGACACACCATGTGAAGTTATTTAACCCGATTATTGTTATTTATATCCGAGATTATTTAATCTAACCCGATTCAAGCTCTATTATGCACCCAGACACGGCGGCGTTTGGGTTTCCTTCCTCAGACTCCTAAATCCAGCGCAGCCACAGGTGCGTAGCTGCGTATGTAGGACCATTTTTGACACAAAATGGTCAAGCAACATTTTAGCTGCGTTACGCTCGTACATGGTACGCGGGATACGCTTTTGGTGTGTCCGCACCTTAATGGTTAAAACTTACGTGGCGGCAACGTATGTTTGGTCATAAAGTCACGTAACCGCCACGTAGCAGCGACGTAACTGCGTTAGCTGGGACAGCATTGAAGTTACTCATACAGCAGAGTCGGCTTGCCCCTTTCACACCGCCGCAAAATCGGGGCCGGTTCCGGGCCAGTTCGGAGCTAGGGCCAGGGCTTTGGTTTCACACCGCCAAAGAACCGGCTCCGGCCCCTAAAAACCGGTTCAACTCTGGCCCCACTTTAGAGCTGGGCTAGAACGAGAACCGCTTTTACGCAGGGGGCAGGGGCGGGGTTATCCCTGGAAGACCAACGAAGGGCGGCATTTTTAAATCACCGAAGTGAACGATGGACGCTAAGACAAAATCGCAGTGGACCGTGGAGGAGACAACCTGTCTCCTTGGATTTTGGTCTTCTGCCGAGGTCCAGAAAAAGTTCCACCATTGTACTTGTTGTTTGAAACTGCGAGGGTTGCTGGTAAAGCGGAGACGTAAGCAAACGTTTGCAGTGACGTCATGACGTTGCTCTCGCCGGCTCCGTGGCTGGCTCTCGCCGGTGTGAAACCAACCGGTTCTTAACTGGGGTAAGGCTGGAACCAGTTTGGAACTGGCCCTAGCACCAGCCCGGAACTGGCTCTCGTTCTTTTTGGTGTTTTCACAGGAGGGCATGGGTCGCCAGCGGGGGGGCACTGCCGTTTGTGAAATATTTTAACGCAAAAAAAGGGGGAGGGCTGTCGTGGATGCTAATCGCAAATAAGTGCAGTTTAACCACCTCTGCTATGTCATAAATAGTTTATTCAGATCAACAGTTTATGAACCTCCAAAAAAACATTAAGTAGGCCCGGCACTGTTTATAAACCTTAGAGAACAGCCTCCCCTCCACAATAATCAAAAACACCCCTGACAACATATAACAGAACAGGACCGCTGACAGAAGGCACGCATTGTGGCAGAAAGTAGCCTAGCCACGCACCAGGCAGAAATGACACAATGCCATACGTATACAAGCCTATTAAACACCAATAGATAGACAAAGCAAACATTAATCAACAATTTACCTGCTTAGTAGGCCTTATAATGAAAGCCAGGGCTGGCTTCAAGAAGTGAATAAATTAACAACCGGAAAACATCTCCCCTTATCATTGTAAAGAGTTACAGGATACTGTTTTAACACAGTTTGGACAGGCCTGTCAGTCCCGAGATCATCAACCGCTGTCCGCTGACTTGGGGGGCTTGTAGATCGTCGTTGCTCTATGGCTGCGCGGGCTAAATCCGTTGGCGGTTGCCCGGAGCTTGCGTTAGCAGAAGGGCCAGCTCGGCTTTCAGAGACTGTGGCTGTACTAGTGGTGGTGGCCGGAGTGTCACAGTCTGCTACTGGCTGAGGAGGAGCAGGAGGTCCATGCCATTTTCGTAAATCCATGTTTGGTGATAATTAGCTAGTCAGGCCAACTTTCGTCTATGATGGAGGACCACTGTAATTTTCGATTAATACCAGGATTCTGCGGCTGCGCACTGCAACTCAACAACGTTATTTTGAAATCAAATGTAACAAGTTTACTCAGCAACCAATGAGCATTAACCAAGCCTAACCTGCTATGCATGCACAACCAAATTTATGTGATTTCCCCGTTCATTTATTTTATTTCATTTAAGTTACAGTTTGCACTTAATATGTAAGGGCAGAGAAATAGTCCGCCAAAGACGTTGCTAAGCAACCGAAGACTCTGGGGTTGACAAGTTACGGAATACTTTCGGAGTGATACCAAAGACGTCATGAGAGGCAAAAAATCCATTGTTTACCTTGACAGCGGTCATACTTGGCCCGAAGTTGTGAAGGACCCATGCAAGTGAACGGAGCGTTCCACAGCATTGAGAAGACCCGTGTAATAAGTAAGGGATAATGTATAGAACGCCGGTCATTATCGGGAAAATAAATAAAATAATGACCTGTGATAGGAGGGGCATTAATGACCACTAGGGGGGGCACGGCCCCCAAATGCCCCCCCCTTAGCGCCGACGCTGTCATACAGTTATGTTCAGTTGAATTGTACAGCCTCAAGGTGGCGTAGTAAGGCAGACTGATGATAGATGCGAGAAAGGGGAAAGAAGAATGTAATGTAGATTGATACAAGAACGGAGATAAAGATGTTTGCTGGAAAGTTACGCGTTTGTGTTGGTTATTACTACACAACAAGCAGGCAAAAATGCCACCAATACGGAGGTTCATACCATAAAATATATCCAACCGATTTATTTGATTTTTTAGATAGAGGCCGTTTGTTTGACGTCCACAAATGTAACTGGGAGTACATCGATCTGGTACGACTTCACGGGTAGTGAGTTACGGGTTTGACTGCCGTTCCAGGGCACTTTCACGGGTAGAATATTTTGAAAACACAAGTTACGGGTTGCCTGGAACGCGCCATTATGGCCGAAACTCCCGGTAACTCCGAGCGTTTTGAAGGCGGCAAGAGACTGCTGCGCAACGGGTCCTTCCTGTAGCCAATCCCTGCTTGGCTCGCGGCACATGTAATATCCCATCTGTGACGTCATCCTCCTGCGCCACCTACTGACAGATCCACGGTCCATGTGAATGTCGGTTTATCGCTCAAATCATCCATTCATGGGGTTATTCATCCGATCGTTGAAGCTGTAAGTCTGAATAAGCCTAATTACCACATGAGGATAACGTGTGTTCTGCACGGCTACTGTGCTGCTGTTGTTGAGAGGATGTTGAGTTTTGAAAGGGAGGGGGGTGGCTGTCTTAAGTTGTGATCCACAAGGTCAGGTGATGGCATTATGATTGTAAAGTTGACAAATCGTCGGTAGGATTGTTTGATAATAAGGCTGTATGATACAGTTCTAACATGAAGCATCCCTGAACTGAAACGGTCTACTTTGCTTGGGATTTGAATCAGTCGATTATGGGCTTCAATGATAAACACGTTAGACAATAATACTCTGTTATAATCCGGTTTAAATGGACTATAATTCAATGTTATAATGCGATCATAGCTATCTGCATTAATGATATAAACATATTTTCACCTTAACTATCTGAAATTATTTTAATTCAATTGTATGTATAGCCCTTAATCACCAGTACAGCCTCAAAGGGCTTAACAGTCCATCTATTTATGGCACCCACAACGACTTAATTCATGAATCCGGTTTCCTCCTTGTACCCTTCACATAGCTCCATGATGGTAACCTCCACCCCTGCACTGTGAGCCGCTCCTCCGTAGCTCGCCCTACCCGCTCCAACTCCGACGGATCCGATGGCCAGCCGTCTCCTGGTCAGATGTACGCGTTTCCTCTCCAGGCCCTCACCGCTGGCAACCATTGCAGCTTCCAATCAGACTAACCCTATCTCTGCAACAACTCTGTCTGAGCTGCAATGGGCTCCAGCACGGGTATGGGTTCCTGAGAGGCGCCTATGTGATGTTAGAATTGTAGCCAGAGATGAGAACGTGCCTGCCATGCCAAGGCGCACTCAGCTTGATAAACTGGTGGAGAAGGCAGAAACACCAGAGGACATCTTGCGGGCCTGGAAAGAACACAGAGGAAATGGTAACCAGGCTGCTATCGCTATGGTGAAACTGTCGCGGATGGTTCAAGGAACACAAGGAAGTATTCCTACCATAGATGCAGATATTCTGATGGATCCGAGGCTGCAGGACATCATGGATACAATAAACGGACAGGTGAGAAGGTCAGGACTATTGGAGTGAGATAAACAATGCATGCATCTTTTGTTGATGTTTGGTTTCGTCCTTGCAGAGCAAACAATAACATGTTTTTTGTGTTCATTTTTTATTCCAGGTATCTGCAGTGTGGAACAGCACACTGGTGTCCGTTCTGCGGTCTTTCTGGGCCATGAATTTGCCTCCCAGCACTTCAGTGTTGACCTCCGTCCAGACCGAGGTTCTATGGCGAGTTCGCAGGCTAAGCTACCGGCAGCTGGCCTTGCTGGTGGACTGGGGCTGGGAGAGGCCAAGATCATCTGAGGTGGCCATCGTGAACGCTTCCTTGAAACAGCTGGAACTGCGCTGGACTGAGATCTCAGACGCAAGGACTGTCAGTGCGCTGATATCCAAAGGCGAACGCATGTCGTCCAGCTTGATGGACCGACTAGAAGACAAGGTAGTTGCAAGGGAGTATTAATGCACTTCACAAGCCCCTCGCTTAATGCTGTTACTATTTTCTATTGGTTGAAATCACATGGCTTTAAACCAGTCGGAAAACATTCAGAAATATGAGGTAACTCTTGAATAGGCCACTATAGATTACAACCTGAATTCTGTGATGCATTATAACCGCCAATGACATCCAATTTATTATAAGTTATAGAGCTAAAGATATTTATAAAGGTGTGTGTGTGTGTGTGTGTGTGTGTGTGTGTGTGTGTGTGTGTGTGTGTGTGTGTGTGTGTGTGTGTGTGTGTGTGTGTGTAATTCCCCCAAAAACTTTATTTGTCCCCAGGGGGCAATTGAGGGCACATAGCAGCAGCATTACAAAGGACAGGGCCATGTCCAAACAAAAAAACAAACAAAAACAAACACGGCTTCACCAGTCCATGTCTCTGGGGTGGATGTAAGCCAGGATGATAAAAAGTTGAGGAAACTCTCTGGGGAGGTAAAAGGGTCGTAGGGAGACAGCCAGGAGCTCGATGTCAGGGGTGCACATTTTCTCTCTCACTACAACTGTGGAGCACCAGCGGGTGTTAACATAGAGACACACACCGCCACCATGTTGTTTACCGGTGCGCTCACTGTCCCGGTCGAGTCTGAGAGGGGGTGCGAAGCCATCAATATGCTTTCTTCATTGTTCTTATTTAACCACGTTTCGGTGAAAGCAAGAATAGAGACACTTCTGTATTCATGCATGTGGTTAACGTTGGCTTGTAACTCATCCATTTTGTTGCGGAGGGAGCGCACATTGGCCAAGATGATAGACGGAAGTGGCCGTTGTTTACATTTCTCCCGTTTAAGCCTAGCTTTAATTCATCCTTTTTTCTTGCCCCTTCTAGTTACCTTTTTTTGATTGTGTGCGCGGGATGAATTCTTGCGGATTATTTCATCGGGAAAAGTAGATGAGATGAGAGTCCGAGCTGCAGCAAAAAGTCTCTTGTGTAGGTGATTTTGCCGTCGGGAATATTGTTCCGATTTGCAGAAACAGGCTCACAGATAATCCACATTTGAAGAATAGTCACATTTGAAGAATAGTCCATATGAATGCGCGGATATCGATGCCGGAAAACAGTTAGTCCAGGGAGCTTATCCTCGGCCAGGTAGCGATTCAAAAACAAACAAACAGTGATACAAAGTATCACTGTTTCAACACAGTGATACAAAGTATCACTGTTTACAATGATGTTTACAATGATGTTTACAGTGATACAAAGTACGCACCGTACAGGCAAATGGAAAAAATCCGTCCAGTATTTCTTTACACAATGCGTGAAGTAGGGTAAGAGACAAAAAGTAGGATAAGAGCATAGACGGATTATGACACAACGGGCCCCTGGGCACGTGGACTCCGCAGCCCCCCCCCCCCCTTCCAACATAAACACACGCACCCAGAATACACACACACTTATTGGCGATAATAAGTCATTGGCCTATACCTGCAACTCAGCAGGATTTGTAGCACAGGAAAGGCAACCTCACAATAATTATTACAAATAAATGCATCTTTATTTAACCAAAACAGGATAAAAAACATATATAATTTATGCAATTTCTGGCGATTTGAACGAATTTCGAATGCACCGCTTTCAACCACAAATAAAAACGACTTAAAACAACTCAATACGAACAGTTCCTTACATTAATTGACACACAGCAAAAACCACAGTGTACATTGTACTCTATGGGTGTACATTTAACACTCACTTCGGGGTATATATAGGTCCAAGAGTTCAGTGTTCGCTGAACACTGTTAGAAGAGCAAAATATGTACTCCAAATTTAGAGTTACATTTGAACACTTTGAGAGTGCAAATGTACTCTATTAGTGGTACTTTTGGGCACTCATTCAGTGCTTCCTTACACCTGCAGTGTAAACCTAGAACCCCAGAGAGAGAAAATATGTACTCCAAGTCAGTGCTTTGTAGCACTTCGCAGAGCTGATTATTTAATACTTCTAGAGTGAGAATGTACTCTGACTGGTGTACAACCAACACCTTTGAGGTGAATTATCAACACTTCATGAATGAATAGTCTACACATTAGATTCTTGCTGCTGTTGTTGTTACAGTGCATACATATATAATATAGTTAACATTATAGTTAAACTTTAATTATTTTACATCAAGAACCATATTTAGTTTTACATTTATATGATGTAACAAACAACTTGAAAATAAATAAATAAATGTGTCCCCGTCAACCAATTAAAGGGGAATTCCGGTGTAAAACGGATTTGGGATGTTTTGTATGATAATGAGTTGAAACGTTCGTTTTGGAGCACAAAAAAACGCATAGACGCTTTCTTCAGTTGGCTGTTTTTAGCCGATTCTATCAAAACGCTATAAACTTGGAACAATGGGGCAGTGGTTATGGTAAAAACTAAATCGCTATTTTAAACCATTTAAAAGGCTAGAAGTAGCCCGACACTTCTTTGGTAGTTCAATAAGGGTATTGACATATAAAACGAGGCATTGAGAACTTTGTAAGTGTACAGATTGTTTATTAAAAAGTACATTTTATACACACAATACCATCAGTAGATCCCCCGTCGACGCCATTTTGTTTTCAAGACTCGATAAGTAGATTGGCCAACACAGAGATTGTGACATCCATCAGCAACACACAAGCTCTGGCGGCATGCCATGGGCATGCCAAATTATCAGGATACAATTACCCTGTGAAACTTCACCACACGATCCACAGCTTCCCAGATACTGATTTTGACAGCTCCCTTCTTTCCACTTGGAGGTGGTGGCAGGAGGTAGACCAGCAGGAGAAGTGAGGCCATGTCACTATCCCAACCTGAAAAGGGAGAGCACATACTTTGAGCATGAAATACACCTGATGAAAGCACATTACACAACATAAAAGGTTCAAAAAGTTCTTGTCAATAAATAGTCAGCATCTAAAAAGGTGGCCAAATACAAACAGGTTATTATCATAGGACCCTTTTAAAAAAAAAAAAAAAGGGTCCTATGTTCTCCAGTCTCATACAAAGAGGGGAACATAGGACCCGGGGAACATAGGACCCGGGGAACATAGGACCCGGGGAACATAGGACCCGGGGAACATAGGACCCGGGGCGGGGAACATAGGACCCGGGGCGGGGAACATAGGACCCGGGGCGGGGAACATAGGACCCGGGGCGGGGAACATAGGACCCGGGGCGGGGAACATAGGACCCGGGGCGGGGAACATAGACACGCTCCCACTAAATTAAAGCCACGTGCCTCGTTAGCATTAGCTAAAAATGTTAACGAGGCGTTAGCTAAATTGAAGACATGTGCCTCATTAGCATTGGCCATTAAGTTTGACGTTAGCTAAAATCGTTAGCATTTATAAGTTGGTTATCAGATCTAAAAGACGAAGAAATGCTGAATATTCTGCATTCAGGGTTTCTGCAGGTTTGAACAAGTTAAATTTAAGCCTCTAATACCTTCTTAAGACCCATTATGAATACAATTTCTGACCTATATGAAGGACATACGCACAACTAACTATGAAACATAGAAACCCTGTGCATTATTCACTTGGTACTTTTCTTACCTGTTTACATTCCCATGAAGTTCAAAAATGTCTTCGCTCACTCGGAGCAATTCCTTGGCGATATTGATTCGATCCTCTCTAGTCAACCGTCTCTGCCGAAACAGTTTGCTGCGTAGTGTGGAAGAGGACAAACGGTCACATGTCTCTAGATTCAACCAATGAGAAGGCGCAGCGAGCCAATGACGAATCGAAACCTAAACCGACGTGCCGCCGGGATAGTTGGACACTCAACCGTTGTACACTCAGGGAGTCCATCATCCTAAAATAAACACTTAAATTACTCTACACCAGCATTATACTTAGAGACAACACCCAAGAGTGTTTCTGGTACACCCCAAAAAATGTACTTAGTGCCTATTCAACACCAAAGTGTATAAAATCTACTCTGGTCATGAATACTCTGGGATTTTAACACTTTGCGATTTGCTGTGCAGTAATGCATTTCACCTATGAAATGCATTTTTTCCGGGCTCTGTTCCTTGCGAAATCCTCCACACGATATCATCAATTGCCATGAGAGAAAGTGCCTTGAGGCGTTTTTGTGACATTTTCGTCCTCAGTTCATTTTTAATCCTGGACAGAAGAGAGAATGACCGCTCCCCTTCGCAATTACTGACGGGCAGAGTCAGAAAAAGCCGTAGCGCTACATACACATTTGGAAACATAGATTGCAGTCCACAATCGAGTATAATTTGTAGCAGTCCTTTTGGGGTTGCATCATCTCCAGGCTTGATAAATGATCTGAACTGAATAAATTCATTGCTTCAACGCTCCACTTAGAGTTCGCCGTTGCTCCATGTTTAAATGACAGTGACTTGTTCGTGACCGGTCTCAAATTCACAAACTGAAATAGTGCCCCCTAGTGATCTTTTGATTAATTTATTTACTCAGTAGTAATAGGCCTACTATTGCTGTTTTCGCTTGAATTTTTGTATTTCTCTACTGATTGCTTCGACAATGCAACATTAAAAGTTACTAACAGTGGGGCCCAGGGCCCCACTTTTAGTAACTTGTGGGGCCCTGGGCCCCACTGTTAGTAACTTGTGGGGCCCTGGACCCCACTGTTAGTAACTTGTGGGGCCCTGGACCCCACTGTTAGTAACTTGTGGGGCCCTGGGCCCCACTGTTAGTAACTTGTGGGGCCCTGGGCCCCACTGTTAGTAACTCAGGCTCAGGCTCAGGGCTCAGGGGGGCCCCTGGGCATGTGCCCGGTGTGCCCGTGCAGTAATCCACCCATGGGTAAGAGACAAAAAGTAGGGTAAGAGACAAAAAACAAGGAAAAAAGCTGCTCTACGTGCCGACCGGTCGACCGCATGAGCAGTGACCATGGCAACATGTGATTATGGCAAATAATGTTTATATATATATATATATATATATATATATATATATATATATATATATATATATGAATGAATGAATATAAAAAAATAAATTAAACTTGGCAATTCCTTTCAAATGATCCAATCCAATTTATTATAAGTTATAGAGCTAAAGATATTTATAAAGGTGTGTGTGTGTATATAATGTTTATGTTTATTTATATATATATATATATATATATATATATATATATGAATGAATATAAAAAAAAAAATTAAACTTGGCAATTCCTTTCAAATGATATTAACACTGAAGATGTTTTCACTTCATTTCGCTCTTATTTTTTCAGGCGTTGGAGCTGGCGGAGGGCTTTTCGACACAGGAGATCCGCAGAGTGTGTTTATCCATGGCATCTCGGGGCCGCAGGTGTGTTCCCTTGCTCAGAGCGCTGTCATACCACCTGCTCCAGAAGCCCTCCTCCGACCTCACCACTCCACTGCTGCTGGACATGGCCTATGTTTATGGTATAAAAACAGCCAGTCAGATCTCATGCATGATTCCATGTCCATGGTATCGGAAAGATCCAATTTTAGATTAATAATCAAAGTTCAAATCTGGGGGACTGGGATGCTTTAAATTTTGCTTGACAGCAGCCTTCAAAATAACCTAGAATGTGTTTGTTTATCCCACTTTCCTTGTAGGAAAGTTGAATTTCAACCATTCCCAGGTGTTCCAGCGGATGGCAGCCGAGTTGCTGCCCAGAGTGCCGGAGCTCAGCCCAATCGACATCACCCGCTGCGCCAAGTCCCTAGGATTCCTCAAGTGGCTCCACCTCCCTCTCTTTGAGGCCTTTGCAGAGGTCAGTCTAACAGTGTCCCTCATTCAAATTCAACTGATATACATTGTTTTGCAGTTCTATACTCTCTAAAGTAGGCTTCTCCTCATTGCCACTTAATCTCTAATCCATTTGTCTCCAGCACTACACAGCCAACAGCGAGAAGTACGTCACATCACAGGTCTGTAATCTACTCATGACATTGGCCAGGTTGGGCTTCCAACCCAGCAATGGAGAGCAGTTTTACAGCAAGGTAAACAAACTTGAGGTCTTTGTTTTATTATTGCATGTCATTGCCTTACCTTATTGAAATTGTGACCCCAGCCACAGTTCCCCATCCCAACCTACCCCCTTCAGTGAGTGGTGTGGTCTGTGTGCAGGTTCACTCTGCCCTGGAGGACTCTCTGCGTGGCCTGGAGCCCTTCCTGCTGGTGGATGTGGTCTGGTCTCTGTGTGTACTACAGCAGGTCAAGCCACACTACTGTCTATCCCTCGCCCGGCCTGAGTACAGAGCCAGTCTTTCAGGTTTGTAACACCAAACAGCTTTGTAGTTGAAAGTGACGGAATTCAATAATTTACTTCTTGTTTTTAAGCGTTATGAAGTTGTGCATTTAACATCAGAAAATTATGTTCCACCAAATCCATTGCAATGTCATGTGATTTCAGTCTACCGATTTTTACTCTCCGGGCTATGTAGCCAAGGGGATGACCAATCACTGTACACTCACGTAGCCAAGCAGGGGATACCGTACACACACACACACACACACACAGTGGCAACCCGCCACGTTGAGCGCACCAACTCCTCCCAAACAGGACACAATTGCGTTGCGCAAAGGCCAAAAAAGGCAGGTTTATTACCGAACATAAAGTCTCTCCAAAATACAAATAACATAAACCTTGGGAGGAATCAACGGCCCCCTCCTTCGTGGGTGGAATCCCGTCACCCACGAGGACCGGTCTCTCCGTGCAGGAGCTCCAGGGCTGGGAGAGCCCCGAATGAGTGGAGAAGCGGGCTATTTAAGCCCTGCTTCTCCACTTGTTCTTCAGGTGCTCTCAATATCCTTAATTGGCCTGGGCCGGGTTGCCACACTCCTCCACCCTTTGCTGAAGCCTCGGGTGGCCTTTCGGAGGGGCGGCGGCCCGGCGCGCAGCATGGCTGCTTCTGCTGCCGGCGTGGCTCGTTTTGCGGCCTAGTCTCCCGCAGTCTCGTCTCCCGCGACCTCGTCTCCCGTGGCCTCGTCTCCCGCAGCCTCGTCTCGGGCTGCGTCGTCTCTGGCGGCGTCGTCTCTGGCGGCGTTTCGTCTCTGGCGGCGTCGTCTCTGCTGCGTCGGCTCCGGCTGCGTCGGCCCCGGCTGCGTCGGCTCCGGTTTGGGGGTGGCTTGAGGTGGGCGCTCCCACCCAAAATGGCCCGTAGCTCGGTCGAGTTGCCTGCATTCTAAACCATATGTGGCAACCCGCCACGTTGAGCGCACCAACTCCTCCCAAACAGGACACAATTGCGTTGCGCAAAAGCCAAAAAAGGCAGGTTTATTACCGAACATAAAGTCTCTCCAAAATATAAATAACATAAACCTTGGGAGGAATCAACGGCCCCCTCCTTCGTGGGTGGAATCCCGTCACCCACGAGGACCGGTCTCTCCGTGCAGGAGCTCCAGGGCTGGGAGAGCCCCGAATGAGTGGAGAAGCGGGCTATTTAAGCCCTGCTTCTCCACTTGTTCTTCAGGTGCTCTCAATATCCTTAATTGGCCTGGGCCGGGTTGCCACAACACACACACACACACACACACACACACACACACACACACACACACACACACACACACACACACACACACACACACACACACACACACACACACACACACACACACACACACACACACACACACACACACACACACACACACACTCTCTCTACAGCGATGGTGTAGCTGAATGAACCTTTTGTGGTTGGAGGAACTACAAACTACACAACACTGTAGGGTGCAGGGATTTTCAATTCAAATTCAAAAAAACTTTATTTGTCCCCAGGGGGCAATTGAGGGCACATAGCAGCAGCATTACAAAGGACAGGGCCATGTCCAAACAAAAAAACAAACAAAAACAAACACGGCTTCACCAATCCATGTGGGGAGGGCACAAGCCTGGGTTGGGGGTTTAGGAGGAGTTGAGGAGGTGAACAGCCTTGGGAACAAAGGTTGCTTTTCTCCTCTGTGTCCTACAGCCGAGGCAGCGTAGTCGGCGCCCTGAGGGTAGCCACTCAAAGGCGGGGTGTAGAGCGTGTGAGGGGTCCTGCATAATTCTTTTGGCTAACCGGAGTGTTTGCTGGTCATGGATGGAGGAGAGAGTTCTTATTGAATATAAGAATATTATTGAATATTATTATTGATTTAGACCCCAACCAGTGTTTCAGCTGACTTTTTGACCTTTTCTTGATCAGATATTTGGAAGGTTTGTAGTGGATACATCCCTCTGATATATGTTTTGGTTAATATACATTTTATGATCCTGATGTCCAAGTTTTCTTTCAGTTTTCTCGTTTTTAAATCCTCTCATCAATACGTCATCATTTGACTCCACAGTAAGAGGGCCAAAGGTTAAGCCCTCTTTCACCATCCAATGAATCCGTACCACAGACTGGTGTGTTTATTCGAAAATATTGTCATGATCATTAACTGCCCTAAAGCCTTAAACCTGTTCACATGAAGACAAAGTTATTTGTCACATGCCTCTTTTATAGTGCATGACCACTTTATTTTGGTTTAGAGACCAGTTGAGATTATGTGGCCTGAAATAGATGTTTGTTCTAAAAGTTATTATCTCTGAGATGCGTCAAACAAATAGTTGGGTTAAGATTTCATATTGGTGAGTTAAGATCCAAAGTGTGCTGGCTAGGTTCAGGTTTTGGATGTGTTAATGTTTGGAGACTGGCTCTGGTGTGGTTAACATCATGGACAGGATTTGGGAGATTATTGCTCAATGAACCTGAGGGCTAACCAATCAGATCAGCTCTCCAGGAACTCTTGTGGCACTGTCTATCCTGCTTTCTAGTCAATCCCTGACACTCGTAAATGTGGTGCTGTTATTGCAGAATGTTTGAGCGATTCTACATTGTACCCTCTTGTCTCTTTGCACTCACCATGTCAGCCAGCGCCAGCCCGACTCGCGTGGAGAACTGTCGTTTGAAGCTCCTCCACATCGCAGCCACCCTCCAGCTGGAACACCCGGGCTCCACAGAGGCAGACGCTGCTCTCTCTGGCCTAGTGAACTTCACCCCGGCCTCCCCCACCGTCTCCCCACTGCAGAGAGCCCTGAGGGAGTCTCTCCAAGGCCTGGTCCTGGGGAGGACCACGGCCCTGCGGACCGCCGTCGACACCGTGTACGGGTGGACCCTCGGTACATGACTCTCTGCATCAGTTGCAACAGTCCTACTTTTGCTTTATTGCGGGAAGTGGACTTGAAACACTGATTAACGCTGTAATGGTTTCACATCACATACACTGTTCTATTCAGGAAGGGCCGTGAAGTTGATTGAAGTGTTTTTTCAGATGGCGAGGTGATGGTTGACAGTGAGAACCAGCTGGTGGACCTGCTGATGCCCAGTGGCCTGCACCTACCTGGGGAAGGAGGGGAGCAGGCCCTGCCAGCAGGCACGCGCCGGTACAACCAGGAGGGAATTAGGGAGTGAAGCACTAGACACACAGAGAATAGCTCTATATCTGCTCCCAAGAACTTTGTGACGAAACGCAAACAGTCGTTTTCATTTGTTTTACAGACTGGCATTCCTAGCCTGGGACTTCCCCAACTTTGGCTTGCGCAGTAAAGAACTTCTTGGAAGGTTTGCGATGATGAAGCGACACCTCCAGCTGGCCGACCTGCTCCTGGTGGAGGTGAGATGTAAACATGGTAGTTTCATGTTATCTATTAGCAACATTGTGCTATGCTAATATTGAAAAATCTGAATCTGAAAAAGCTATATTCCACACATGGTTTTCCTAAAATGAAATGGCCAAACATTGGGAATTAATGTTCAGGCCACTATCCCCAATGACTCTCAACATATTTATTAATGTTTTGCAATGACTGAGCAATTCTGAATATAATGTCCTCACAACCAAGTGAAGATAAAGTTCATCAATGATTAACATTTTTGTGTGTTACCTTACCACGTTAACTTTCTGCAAAGGGACATCTGTGTTTTCAAAACCCACTACTTGGGAGTGCACAGCCCCAGCCAGGCTGGGTGGCTGTGGTTTTAATGGTACAGACGAGAGCACAGTGCCATGTGGGTCCCCGGCACTTGCAGTCTCTCGTATTTATTAATAGGCCTTGCCAGCTCCCAGCAGCTCAGTCTCCTCTGGGCCAATTTCTGCTCTGCCTCTCATCTAGGACAGTCTCCCTAGCCAATGGCAGGGCTTCTGCATTGTTGCAGACATGGAAACTGGGCTAACGAGTCTTGCCGCTTCAACTGTAGTGTCAAGTCAATGTTGGAATAGGCGCAAAGAAGGGCTGTTTTCAAAGACTGACTGCATCCTCATGGCTCCAGACTGCGACCAAATGGGCGCATTTTGTGACCAAAATTTGAGAATGTGCGACTGAATTTTACATCTGGTCGCGCATGTGCGACCAATCAATTTTCCCTTTTTATTTTTTTTATTTTGACACGTTAATTGGGAAGGGGCGCGTCAGTAAATCCGGAATCTGTAGCAGGCCAATGAGTGTGAGAAGGATGGGGAATGGCCACTGTTAGTGGCTAATGTTTGCAATCCTGCAAACTTGTCGCTTTTCGGTGACAATCGCTGTTTTCTTGGTCAATTGGGTCATTCACGTGAATCGCGAAAAACCAGAGAGGTTGTTTTTTTTTGGGGGGGAGGGGGGTGGGGCTGTCCTTCATATGCATGCGATGCAGGCTAGAAGAGCAAAACATTATTGGATAATTCTTATAATTGACATTTTCTCTGGGCCAATCGGAATCTCAGCACTTGCTTCAGAATCTTGAAGCACACAGCGCCAACTGAGCTCTCCATTGGATGAGACGCCTGGCTACCGCGCGAGTCTGATGGAAACTCTTAACGTCAATTTGAAGTAGGGGTTTACAGTATAGAAAGTACACCAGTGTGAATTTGCGCCACGGCATGGATTTTGACGTTACCGTGAGACCGGAATGTGGTGGAATGAGATTTCAAACGCCTTCACTGTTTACCTTTGTAAGGACATGGTTCCCTTTCAAAATGTCGATAGAAAGGGCTTTAAAGAGATGGTCAAAACACTTGATCCCAGCAGGTACGCGTTACCTGCCCGCACATACTTCAGCCAAATTGAGATGCCAGAACTGTGTCAAATGCCAAAAACATTAGTGTTTTTCAGAGATGAATGCAACTTGAGAAAAGATGTAAAAAATAAAAAAATGATGCAGTTTTGCTGCCTTACCAGATATTTTACCCCTTCAGAAGCAATTATATCGAAATTAGAAGATACAATTAACATAAAGATACCGTGATATAATTTACCGTTACTGTCTATGCCTCAGAACATACCATGATATATTTTAGTCCATAGAGCCCTAATTTGAAGGAACTATCTTATGTTAAATTCGAGGTAAGTCAAGCTTTTTGGAGAAAAAACAGCTGTGTGTTTGCTTTATTCAACAAACGTTAGCTATCGCTTTTTTGATGTGATATAATTTAAAATAATATTGTATTTTTAGGACCGAGTCAAGGCCAAGTACTGCACGAACGTAGATCTTGCATAAAGTTAGTAAATACTAACAACATAGGGCTATTTAGATAAATAATCTGGCAAGGGTGTTGTCCTAGGCCAGTGGTTCTCTTTTTTGAGCAAACGCCCCCCTGACCTTACCCTGATCCTCTGGCCCCCCCCCCCCCAAGTTTGCGAGCTTATATTGACTTCAACGTGGCCAGCGCCCCTAACTTGGAGGAGGGCTTTATTTTGAATGACCAATAACTAGCCTAGCCCAAATCATTGACGTCCAGACGCATTAAATGGTTGCTGGCAGTGGCAAGTACGGTCTATCACACAATTAAACAAGGATAAACGTTATGTAGTTTCGTTGATTTTTTTAAAATTTTATTTCGAATAGTTGATTCATAGTTGGCAGATACAGTATATTCGAGTTAATATTTCACGGAGGGGTGGCGCCCTTGTGCCCTCTATTGACCCGACCCCACTGCCTCCACTACTGAATATCATATCCAGCACCAAAGAAGTCTCGCTCGCAATCGCAAAACACCGCGACCGACCTGCGCTGTTCAGGCGTCCGACCCGACCCGCACCCGTGTCCGACACGGTACATTATTTTTCACCCGTTTCTTCCAAATTGTGAGGGTACCCGAACCCGTGAAGGACTCTGCTTCAGGTGCCATAAAGGGCTTTTCACACAGGAGACGTTTGTCTTGCCTGCTAATGCATTCTCAATGGAGAGGTGAGCGGGCAGAGAGGAGGCTCAGCGTCCTGTCAAGCGGCACGACGACAAGCGGGCGCACTTGTTCTGTGCTCGTCAAACGCATTCACGCACATGTGGAAACCGTTTGGACAAAATGTGAAACAGAATTTGAAACAGCCCATTGTAATTTCTGCATCTATTATCAAAATATTTATAAGTAATACACTGAAAATTAGGAGAAATGTGAATATTTGTTTGGCATGTTGATTTACGGTGTGTGCCCCTAAAATGTCTGGTTCTGTCCCTAATATTTTCAGTTGGGGGCCACAGTGCTCCTAGGGAAAAATGTTAGTCTGGAGCCCTGACCCTTCTAGCTAGTGCTGTAAAATCACTCTAGTGGGCACTACAACACTACTACTTTATAAAAAGAAATCCCTGAAGGAGTAAAAACGACCCCCTCGGCTCACCTTCTCGCTGTGCTGTCTCCAGGGGAGAACACACCCACAGAGGCGCTGCATGCACTTTTCCTGTGTCCCGCCTCCACGTGTGGTCCCACAAGGGGCAAAGACACGCATCACTTCCTGTCGTATACCTTATGTTATTTTCAAGGGAGGGAAGATGATCCGAAGCCAAGTTGCATGAATACATTTATATAAACTATGTGCAAATTTAGAATAAAAGGCATTGATAATGGCTGTATAAATCATAGGTGTATCCTATTTGTTTGTTGTCTCATCCATGATGATCCAAAGTTTCTCAAATGTGCCTGTGTCCCCTCCCCTCCCAGGTGCCCTACTATGAGTGGTTAGAGCTGAAAACGGAACGGCAGAGAGTGGCGTACCTGAAGGACAAGATGGGCAAGGCAGTGGCTGAAGATATGGCCAAGTGAAGCGGGTCTTCAAGGGGCTCCTCAGACGGAGCCAGATAGCCAACCGCCTCAAGCCAGATCACACACACAAATAGATCTGCACTATTGATAACGGAGCCGCTTGTTGATATGATGGAGCATTCTGTTCCTCATACAAAAAATAATAATCATTTTACCTTCTGGTTCCCTTGACAACACATGGGGCTTTCCCTGTTTCCATAGAGATGCAGATCGAGAGGTCTGTAGACAAGAGAGCGAAAGAGAGACATATATATATATATATATATATATATATATATATATATATATATATATATAGATGAAACAAGCAATCAAAGAGCGCCCTTCAAATGATTTCAAAGACCTCTGTTGGTAGAGATGTCCCCTACTGGCAATGAGGTCGGGCCCCGACAACAAGGACCAGCTTGTGAGATGTGCTTTGTGTTAAACATGTACGGATTCGATTAATGTATAATCACATAATATAGGTAACCCCTTTGTGCTGAAATAAATTATTTTGTTGTCATACAATCCTTTTCATTCTTTCTATGTAAATCATTTCAATGCTAAGGCTGCTGGCCGGCTGTTTGAGTGTTTAAGTATGGCCATTCTGTCGTTGGACTCTCTTTAGAGGGTAATGGCTGTGGTTTAGCTTGTAGTAACAAGTAATGTTATTAAGCGTGCTTCACATGCATTTCATTTGTTTTGAACTTCTTATGTCTTCTCTACTCCTGAATATAGTAGTCTTTGCCATTTTGTCACTGTAACTCAAATAATACCTTCATTTAGAAGAAACCAGTCCCTGCCAACCAGTATGTGAACGCCCCACTGTGCTCCCAACTCAGTTCGGTTCTCTTGGTGACGGCGAAGCCGAGCAGGGATGTATGTATGTATGGAGCAAACGCCACTCACTCGTCTCGAACGCACACTCTAAAATGGGCGCTAGGAGATAAA